>NC_064925.1:144848675-145151705 GCF_023897955.1 Schistocerca gregaria
TGCAGTGTTTATATTATTGAAACCAAGTACTGTAGTTTTGAGTGCATGGGTTTGAATTTGGGGTCTGCAGCTAAGATAGAAATAAATATAAATATGTAGTGACATTATACCTATCTTCCAGGAGGAAAATAAACAAGACTGTGGACACTCGTAAAACTTGACTCCAAAAAGAACAAAGATACTGGACAATAAGAATTACTCGCTCTGTCGGTTGAGGCAGGAGATGGACGTGAGGAAGTCAAGAAAAAAGGTTTTATTTTTTTATTTTCTTCTGTTTGTAAATGAGGAACGGTTATTGAAAATGAAACGTTTATATTACATTATTCCTGGGTCAAGCAGTCAAACCAGTATTTAAAGATTTTTGACAGCTGAGAAACAAGCAATGCTTTAAAAACTTTTCATCAATCACAAAATGAACATTTCGAAACTATAAGGTCGAAATTTTCGAAATAAGGAATGCCTTTAAAACATTTGTACATCACGAAATAAATGTTTCCAAACTAGTAGACAATCACTGACAAAATGTAATGAATTGCTTCAAGAACCAATTGGTAAAACTATAAAACAAAGTGATAAGGAGTGGAACATGTGTGAGATTCTAAACGTGTAGAGATTCCTGATATTAGTAAAGTCAATCTGATGTTAAAGACTTTCAATCTGCTGGTCTTATTGCAGAGATCGATAGAATTCTCGAACGACTGGTTGTAGAGCTAATTGGTGCAATATGTACTGAAAATGTAGCATTTGAAGGTCTTAATGGAGAGAGACATAATTTTTTTGCAACATTATATGCAGCGAGTAAATCTGCAACTAATCCCTCTAATGTAGTGGAAAAACATTAATGTTTTTATTGAAACAGAGATTATGGAAAGTAGAAGTAGACGTTCCTGGTGTTAAGAGAAATTGTTTCCCTGCTGTAAAAGATGAATCATTACCCAGGGCAAATGAAATTTTTTACATCAGTAGCTGAAAACCATGTACGAGAAGTACTTCCAGAAATTTTCAAGAGTCTGTGTTTTCCCAAAACGTACCGCAATTCTGTAGTTAATTACGGCTTAGGTGGTTCGATGTACCAAAATTAATTTTGTAGTCAGTTTACAAACAGACGCATGCATGTTTCTGCCAGTGCTGTGGGATGGAAATTTTTCTTTGCTCATTGCGTTGAAATTATGGCCCACTGTCTTCCAAAGAAAGTTGAGATTATTCCCATATTTTAAAAGCAGACACATCATTGGCTGTTAGCACATAAAAGTGCAGCACATTTCACTATATTTATACTCCTGTAACCACAGAAGCAGATACCTTTGTAAGTAATAGTGTAGATTGTTAATCAGAAATTATAAAATAATAACAGAGATACAGATAATTTGCAAAGACTGTCTACTTCTCTTGTCACTTATTGAGAGGAAAAGGGATATAGTTATTTGTGAAAGGGCAGCTATGTCTGTAACATGAAAGTTGTGTAGCTTCTGTGTGACAGAAAATTTTAACTAAGGTAAGTTTGTGGTAACTTGTGAGAAAATAATTGGTAGCTCTGAAGGAGAGTAATACATAAAAGATGCTATTCATGAGACAACAAGGTATTTTCTTGATTTACTTAACTTGTAATGTGGACTTCGAATTTTTTACAGTATGGATAATGTTAGGATTTACATTACACAAAACACTTCATAATTTTACTGACGAGTGTCTGAAAAATTTGTTGCCATATCTTGTTTCAGTTGATTAGTGACTTTGTAATTTTCAGATATGTAATGGTTTTCTGTCTTATTTGGCTATACTCCATAATTTTCAAATTAATTTATCTGGTAGCTTGAATGCATTTGGAATAATTCATAAATCGTGATCATTATGGGAAATATAATGTACAGACAGAGAGCTAGTTTGTTTTCTACTGGCATTCTATAATAACAAAAATAATGATAAATCCAAGAACATGAAAGTTATGAAAAATAATATGAACATGACAGTTATTAAAGGTAATGTTCAAAGCAGAGATCTGAATGCAGGTTTCAGTCATAAGTAACATATACTTCCAATCATTTCACATATGATATGAATTATGTGTCAGTCATTGCCGAAAAAAAGCTTAATGAAATATTGGCTGATTAACATAATATAAATGTAGTGAAAAAGAAACTAGTATTGTATGCTATTGTCCTTATATGTGCATTGTAGGTTATGTCAAGAGCAGACTCAATAGTTGCTGGAATTGTTTTTGTAGTAAGGCGATGAACAGCTGAATGTTCTTATAGTACTGTCATCACGTTTCTGCTTTTGACGAAGCTTCATGTGACTTATAAAGGAATAAGAACATATGATGAGAGAAGATGATTCATGGCAAATGTGTTGGTCCTTTTTGGATGTGTTATCGAGAGTTCATGTCTGTTTTGTACTGTACTAGATGTGACACATTTTATTGTGAATGACTGGAGTTCGTGGCATGTGTTATGGTGAGGCCACGTGTGTTCTGTACTGTGATGGGTGTGGCATGTTTTATTGTGAATGACTCGTCTGGCTATCAAAATTGTTTGGTTTGTGAAAAGAAGAAGAAAGACCGAAAATTCTTTGTTGTATATAAAACGTCCACAAATGGTCATTTTAAGCACATATTTATCAAATAAAACTTAGCTTTCGTATGCAGAAAATTTGTATCAGTGGACACTGACCAGCAAATAAGATGTCGAAATACAATGGATGATGAGAATAACTTAAGTAATTAGAAAAATCATCTTATTGTTTCTTTTAAATAATTCGTTTTAAATTCAAATTCTGCTCACAACACGCTGCCAGTGAGACACATAATCACGCAGACATATCCAAAAGGTCTTACCTGTGAAGTTTGTAGTATTGAAATCAATTATTGTAACTCTGAGTGCAGGGATTATATTACAGATCTTTCGTTTTAATTTCATTTTAGTTTCATGCATTCTACTTCGTGTTGCTATTGTCACTAACGTATATTCTGATGTGTTATGGACAAGTGTTTACGACACTTACCTCTCGATGCTCATAGCAGTGAGTGTGAGCACGGAGCAGACGAAGGAGACGCTCTGCATGTAGTGCACCATCTTGCACAGGAAGGCACCCATCGTCCACGTGTACGAGAACAGCTTCGCCACCTGTGCACATTACGACACTCGTTACAAGAAAGTTCAGCTGAAACTGCATACACTTAGCAAAATGTAACTAGCGTTGGAGAAAATATTTTGACACCTGTCAGTGTTGCAAATTTGTTACTCAATGCGATAATGAACTTGAAAATATGAGCTGGTCTAGATGTGGAGCCAGGAGCTTCTAGTTATAACTGGTGATGGCGTAAACCAATGACTCCGCCAGAGTGGCCCACGGCATCTCCTCAAATTTTCAAGGTCACTGACATTTCTCTCCAACTGTCAACGAACAACTCAACCACAGATTCTCTCAAAGGCTACACGTATGAAAGGTACTGGAGGGCTGGATTTTATAGAGGAGACGAGCTTTAACTAAAACAAGGCATGTTAAAATCGTGAAAGCATAATTTTTGCAGTATAGTTTTGAGCACAATTTGATGTTTTCTATTGTGTAATGTTTGTTTCAATTGTAAATTAGGCAAATGGTAGGTTTCCTCTTTTTTTATGCAATTGGATTATTTTTAAACATTTACATAAGTCACTGTGAAATACACTACTGGCCATTAAAATTTCTACACCAAGAATTAATGCAGATGGCAAACGGGTATTCATTGGACAAATTTATTATACTAGCACTGACATGTGATTACATTTTCACCCAATTTGGGTGCATAGATTATGAGAAATCAGTACCCAGAACAACCACCTCTGGCCTTGATACGCCTGGACAGCGAGTGAAACAGAGCTTGGATGGCGTGTACAGGTACAGCTGCCCATGCAGCTTCAACACGATACCCCAGTTCATCAAGAGTTGTGACTGGCGTATTGTGACGAGGCAGTTGCTCGGCCACCGCTGACCAGACGTTGTCAATTGGTGAGAGATCTAGAGAATGTGCTGGCTAGGGCAGCCGTCGAACATTTTCCGTACCCAGAAAGGCCCGTACAGGACCTGCAACATGCGGTCGTGTATTATCCTACAGAAATGTAGGGTTTCGCGGAATCGAATGAAAGGTAGAGCCACTGGTCGTAATACATCTGAAATGTAACGTCCACTGTTCAAAATGCCGTCAATGCGAACAAGAGGTGACCGAGACGTGTAACCAATGGCACCCCATACCATCACGCCAGGTGATACGCCACAATGGCGATGACGAATACGCGCTTCAAATGTGCGTTCACCGCGATGTCACCAAACACGGATGCGACCATCATGATGCTGTAAACAGAACCTGGATTCATGCGAAAAAATGACGTTTTACCATTCGTGCACCCATGTTCGTCGTTGAGTACACCATCGCAGGTGCTCCTGTCTGTGATGCAGCGTCAAGGGTAACCGCAGCCATGGTCTCAGAAGTGATAGTCCATGCTGCTGCAAACGTTGTCGAATTGTTCGTGCAGATGATTGTTGTCTGGCAAACGTCTCCGTCTTGACTCAGGGATCGAGACGTGGCTGCACGATTCGTTACAGCCATGTGGATAAGATACCTGTCATCTCCAGTGCTGTTGGGATCCAGCACGGTGTTCCGTATTACCCTCCTCAACCCACCGATTTTGCTAACAGTCATTGGATCTCGACCAACGCGAGCAGCAGCGTAGAAATACGATAAACCGCAATCGCGATAGGTTACAATCCGACCTTTATCAAAGTCGTAAACGTGATGGTACGCATTTCTTCTCCTTACACGCGGCATCTCAACAACGTTCGCCAGGCAACGCCAGTCAACTGTTGTTTGTGTATGAGAAATCTGTTGGACACTTTCCTCATGTCAGCACGTTGTAGGTGTCGCCACCGGCGCCGACCTTGTGTGAATGCTCTGAAAAGCTAATCATTTGCAGATCACAGCATATTCCTCCTGTCGGTTAAATATCGCTTTTGTAGCACCTCATCTTCGTGGTATAGTAATTTTGATGACCAGCAATGTAATTCTTAATTTATTAATAGTTTTGAGTATTTATCTTTTTTGATGAAAAATAATTTCTTTCATCCGTTTACTGTTGACGTCGCTACTTCACAAATACAAATTCTTTCAGAAATTTGTACATAAAGAAACACAGAAAGATACTGTACATATTTTATATTTTGGTCATAATTTTCTTCAAGTGCAACTGTGTTTTTTGCTTGTCAGATATTACCTAACACACGAACTCATTAATTAAGACAATCTTACATGGATCCAGTGCACATTTTGGGCTTACTATTTTTAACATTTACATCCTCTATTCATTAAGAAGCTTATGTGCACTAAAGGAGAACAATTCACTGGCAGTTTGACAGAGACTGAAGTATGATTCACTGAACCATATCTCTTCACGCATTTGGCCAACATACGCATTTAAAAATTTCGTTGATGGCAGTAGATAATAGTTTCAGTAGCATGAAATTTCCTTTCCTCACTCTGCTTCACTAAATGAAATTTCGCCTTTTTGTGATGAAGTCGTAGGGAAGATGTGGCACTGACATATATGTATCTCAATTTCCTGACGTACGTTCACTCATTGACCCATTTCCCAAGGTTTGGTAGTGCATTTCAAGTCATAAACCCGAGAAACATTTTTAGTTCATAATTATTGCTTCAAGGTTTGAATCTGTATGATTACTACAGTATAAACGTAGTGTGGCAAAAAACTTACCTCAGTAGAAAGTAATGTCAGAGAACTCAGCTTCAAAGTTCCCTCGTAATACTTGAAGTCGATTTCAAATGGCACTGCGCAGAGAAACATAGAGACTGAATTTTATGGTATTTTCAGTTACTATTCACTAGATGCTCACCAGTGGGCCCCTAGCTAACACTGTATTTCTGCAGCGAGTACAGCTAATATCATCAGTTGTGGGAGACGAACAGCCAACAGTGCGTGGATGGCGATTATGGCAGCCCACATAAGGACGCTAGGGATGATGATGATGATGATGATGATGATGATGATGAGGATGACGATGATGAGTGCGTGTTTAAAGGAACTAAACTACTGAGTCATCAGTCTCTCCTTATCATAAGAGAAACGCGTAAGAAGGTTAACTGCTCCAACCATACAGGGTGTTACAAAAAGATACGGCCAAACTATTAGGAAACATTCCTCACACACAAATAAAGAAAAGAAGTTATGTGGACATGTCACCGGTAACGCTTAATTTCCATGTTAGTGCTCCTTTCAGTTTCGTCAGTATGAACTGAACTTCCTCGATTCACCGCCAGTTGGCCTAGTTGGAGGAAGGTAATGTTGACTTCGGTTCTTCTGTTGACATGCGACTCATCGTTCTACAGTACTAGCATCAAGCACATCAGTACGTATCATCAACAGGTTAGTGTTCATCACGAACGTGGTTTTGCAGTCAGTGCAATGTTTACAAATTCGGTGTTGGCAGATACCCATTTGATGTATGGATTAGCACGGGGCAATAGCCGTGGCGCAGTACGTTTGTATCGAGACAGATTTCCAGAACGAAGGTGTCCCGACAGGAAGACGTTCGAAGCAATTGGTCGGCACCTTAGGGAGCACGGAACATTCCAGCCTATGACTCGCTACTGGGGAAGACCTAGAACGACGAGGACACCAGCAATGGACGAGGCAATTCTTCGTGCAGTTGACGATAACCCTAATGTCGGCGTCAGAGAAGTTGCTGCTGTACAAGGTAACGTTGACCACGTCACTGTATGGAGAGTGCTACGGGAGAACCAGTTGTTTCCGTACCATGTACAGCGTGTTCAGGCACTATCAGCAGCTGATTGGTCTCTACGGGTACACTTCTGCGAATGGTTCATCCAACAATGTGTCAATCCTCCTTTCAGTGCAAATGTTCTCTTTACGGATGAGGCTTCAATCCAAAGTGATCAAATTGCAAATTTTCACAATCAACATGTGTGGACTGACGAGAATCCGCACGCAATTGTGCACTCATGTCATCAACACAGATTTTCTGTGATCGTATGGGCAGGCATTGTTGTTGATGTCTTGATTGGGTCCTATGTTCTTCCACCTACGCTCAATGGAGTTATCATGATTTCATACGGGATACTTTACCTGTGCTGCTAGAACATGTGCCTTTACAAGTACGACACAACATGTGATTCATGCACGATGGAGCTCCTGCACATTTCAGTCGAAGTGTTCGTACGCTTCTCAACAACAGATTTGGTGAACGATGTATTGGTAGAGACGGACCAATTCCATGGCCTCCACGCTCTCCTGACCTCAACCCTCTTGACTTTCATTTATGGGGGCATTTGAAAGCTCTAGACTACGCAAACCCGGTACCAGATGAAGAGACTGTTCGCGCTCGTATTGTGGACGGCTGTGATACAATACCCCATTCTCCAATGCTGCATCAGCACATCAGGGATTCCATGCGGCGGATGCATGTATCCTCGCAAACGGAAGACATTTTGAACATTTCCTGTAGCAAAGCGTTTGAAGGCACGCTGGTACGTTCTGTTGCTGTGTGTTTCCATTCCATGATTAATGTGATTTGAAGAGAAGTAATAAAATGAGCTCTAACATGGAAAGTAAGCGTTTCCGGACACATGTCCACATAACATATTTTCTTTCTTTGTGTATGAGGAATGTTTCCTGAAAGTTTGGCCTTACCTTTTTGTAACACCCTATATAAGCAAGTCAAAGAGTTTAGAAGGGCGTGAGAGTAGTCGTATCACGATAGGTAACGGAAAACAGCGATAACCCAGACAACATGTTGCCGATGACGGTCTGAAGGTGCAATGAAGTGAGGGGAAGAAAATAACCTGCGGTCGCATTGGGTGTACCCTACGCGTCACAGGTGTAGGCTCCCCCCCCCCCCTCCGATCCTCCTCCCGCCTTTCACGTCCTCCCCCTCCCCCCCCCCCAAACCACCCCTGGAAGTGGCGGAGTATTATAGTTTAATGTGAAACCTGCTCTCCGTCAGGAAATCCAACACTTTGTTCGTGGCTGTCTCGTCATCCACAATCATCTCCGGTAACGAGGTACGCAAGCTGAGAGCATGCCACAGATCGCCAACAGGGCGCACCCGCGCTGTTGTCAATAGACTACCGCAGCTGCAGTGAGGAGGATCCTCCCGAGACAGAAGGAATTCGTGGGTGAGTGTCGTGTGGTCGCTGCGCAGTCGACACAGAACAATGGCTACTTTCTGAGAGGTCTGGAAAGATGTATGCCACATCTTAGTGGACTCTTTAATCGCTCTAGTTTTGGGTCGTAGCTGCATACCACTCCAATTCCCAGAGCCTCAAAAATATTTCGTCAAAGTTGCTGTCGGAAGTCTGTATCCCGACGTCAAGTTCCTCTCCTTTAGCCGCGTCTTCAGTTAGATGGTCGGCAAGTTCATTTCCTGGAATGCCTATGTGATTCAGTGTCCAGATGAAGGCCACTGTTTCTCCAGAGCTGTTGAGGTCAACCATTGGGTCCTGGATGTGGGCAGCCAAAAGATTTTTAGGGATAGCATAGGGTTATCGATTAGGCACTAAGGAACTACAACACCCTCTGTATCTACTGGGTATTATAGATAATATGTAATATAACGATCCTGTTTCCTTCAATTTTCTTTTAATATTTTTGCAATACGTAACCCCTAACCTTAATGTCAGTAGACAAGTCTTCGTTTGCGAAAAAGAAACAGAAATCTTTGTATGGAACTGTGCGGTTCACAGTTCCAGCTGCTTGATGTCTGCCTCTGTTGCCTAAAAACACATAGGAAGCTTCACGGGAGGCTGCAAGGAGGGGAGAGTCGTGCCCATGGTCACCACTGGTGAAGAATGAATGTGATAAAGTTCAGAGTTAGATCATTACTCTGCTTCCAGCAATTCTACTCGATTTATTACTTTCGATTCTTTCGTTTTACAGAAGCCTTTAACCACAGCGTTGTATACACAAGAAATAAGTTCTGTGACTAACCTCTCTACCGCAACCCACGTTGTCACAGCCGTCTGTCCATGATAGAATTACAGTTAAGGAAAAAGTTCGTTCAACACACGATATTCTAATATCTTTGTCCGGCGTAAGCTACGACGAGAATACAGGGTGTTCCCAAAAACACTGGCAAACCTTTGGGACAGGTTTCTTCCACAAAAGAAAAGAAAAAAAAATCTGGAAAACAGGGGCTTTGAAGACCATACCTTAGGAGATCTCTTAGGAGCACTTGTTCATCTCTGATACTAAGAAACACGTTTATTCTACTGCAAGCTCTTTGCTTTTCGTATTTTTGTTGGAAAAAGTATGGACCCAAAAATAAAGAAAAATATTTCTAATAAACATAAGCTCTAAAATGCGTACCTTAAGAGCTATGAGAGCGGGTTCGGTAAAAGAGATGTGTTTCGCACATTATTGTTTACTAGACTTTTTTTCTTGTTTTTGTCAATACTTCCTCTTTCCAAAATATGGAACGCAAAGACCTTGCAGTAGAAGAATCAAAATTGAACAAGTGCTCATACCTCGTAAGATATGCATTTTTACCAGATATTTTTACTTGTTTCTGTATAAGGAAGTTGTCCTTAACGTTTGTCGACATTTGTTTGGGACACTCTCTATATTCGCAGATTTAATTGTGTATGCTGATATAACATCGCATCTTCTTAATAATCTTCCAGATATGACATGCGAGTGTTTACATTTCTATGAATGCAATTCCTGTGACAACAGTGTGATAAGTCAAACAATATAATGAGTACACACTTCCCTAAAAATTTCTACATTAAAGTCTTTGATTTCGAACCAAGAATGAGAAGCTTCCCTCTGGAAGCAATAAATGAACTGTAATACGACAATCTGGTGGTGTTCCTCTGACTCAGTAGACGTATATTGAGTATATGACCGAAGCTAATTCGATGTATTTTTTAAACAAGGAAAACTTGTAAAATTTCGAATTCCAAAATTTTGATGATTTGATAAGGTCGTGACAATTTAGATACGAACGATAATGATGGCTGCGTCTGAAGAATATAGAATACACCCTTGCTTAATGTGAAAAGATAACTACTAGTTTTTATATCAGGTGGTACAGAGTATATGAGTCCCGAAATTAGCAATCCCATAGCCTCCCCACAGTTATAACTTTTCTGAGAGAGTTTTTATTCGCCGCAAAAGTGTTTTCCTTCTTTGACGTTTTCCTAGTACGGTTAATGCTTACCAGATTCCAATCTAAAATCGTGTCTTGCTGGCACAGCTTCCGAGCGGTCTATTACGAGCATTTCAAATTAATTCTCCTTAGGCGAATTTAGCAGAGAGGTGTCGGGCAGCAGAAGGCTAAATTCGGAGAGCCACTTTGTAAGTGCACTGCTACACAAGTAATAAAAATTATGTATATAGTTAGGAGATTTGCTTTGATATTGCAATTAAATTCCAGATAACAGAACATCAAACGGATTAAATGTGTTTCGTGTGATTCATTAAAATGCCAGTGGAACAGTTGGCTAAAAAAGAACCGTGAAATTTGGTCCAAAATAGTAGACAACATTTTCTCTTATGGAAACTTTGAAACCTGCTTACGTGGACAAGTCGATGAAAAGGATTCAGTGAAGCCAGGCGTATTCAGACAATTAGTAAATTTTGCAAGTAAGACTGACATTTGAAGAACCACTTAGGAGCAGGTACCGTCTTCAAAGGACTTTCTAAGATTATTTAGAATGAGGAAGTTGCCTGCCTGATTAAATATGCCGTGGGGAGAAAAGGACGGAAATTAGAAAAGCTTGCTTTGTAGCTACGTGGGTGATGACAAAACACTGTTTCCGAAAGTAATTAAAATGCCACTTGTTCTACGGTACGTATTGGATAGAGAATAGTTGAGTGTTGTCGGGTATTCCTTACTCCAGAATATGAAACTGCAGACAGCATATTTTAGAATAATCGGAAATAATACTTTAAGGAAACGGAGAAAAATTGACAGCTCAGTAAGTGATATCGCAAACGTGACAAAAGTAAAAAAAGGACAGTTTAGAGCAAAAATTAAAGCTGGTTACAGTGACGTACGTATCATTCACTCTTATGCATGTCAAGTAAATGTAATAATAATAAAAAGAGAAAGTTTTACATGAAAACCATATTTTTTTCTAACATTCTGACATTTGCCACATTCTTCTCAAGATCAACACCTGTGTCCATTCTCAAGAAGCATACGGATATCAGCATTCCACTGCTATCCTCTACAAGATGGAACTTTGACATACGGACCATAAACACACTTTATGGAAATTGTAACTTTTAAGAAATTGCCCAAGTGAAATTCCGTCAATATCAAAGGCAGATAATGCTATTGCACAAGACACGGAAATTTTAAAATACGCGCATACAGAAAATTTCAACATTTAATTAGAGCTTTTTCACTACGGTTTGCTTCCTGTTTGAAATAATTTTCAGTCAAATGCGGTCTCAAGGAACTACTGTGTTTAAAGTTAGTAACAATATACCAAAATTTAAAACGTCAGTTATAGAATTAAAAGACTCAGAAAACTACGGAATTCCTTCAACGACACTACCGGCGGAAGCTAAGAAAGTGTGTGTGCGTTCGTGTGTGTGTGGTGTGTGTTTGCGTGCGTGCGTGTGTGTGTGTGTGTGTGTGTGTGTGTGTGTGTGTGTGTGTGTGTGTGTGTGTGTATGTTGATATAATGGACAGATAGTTCTCCTCTGAACACGTAGCGCTGCCAAACTGTTCATCAGAAAATGCTTCACTAGTTTTAAGGATGAACATCTGGAGAAGAGAGGGTACTTATCACTGAAGCGTAAGCCGTGACCGACAGAAAAAAGCTTGAGACTAAAATTATAGGCAGCTATTGTAGGTCTTTTGTTAATGAGTATGGCAAATTAATTGAGTTGCTGAAAGTTATATCGGAAAATAGCTGAGATGATGTTCTTCGTGACGTTACAAAATCGATAAAAATCCTCTTGACAGTTCTCATGACTACATCAAGAGAACAAAGCTGCTTTTCAACAATAAAAAAATTGAAAAAAAAATTTCTAAGAAGCACTATGAATTTGCCCAGACTAAAAGCGCTTTCATTGCTTCCAATGTGCAATGATATTCGGACATAAAGGTTTTCTCGCAAACGAAAACAAGTCTAATGGATTTCATTTTTGAATGAATAGATAAGGTTTAAATTTTACAGTTGAGGTTAAAGTAATTAACAATATTTTATTTTGTTCTTTTTAGGATTTTATCAAATTTATCAATAAATTTTCTTTTTATACATGTTTGTTTGCCAGCCGAAGTAGCCGAGCGGTTCTAGGCGCTACAGTCTGGAACCGCGTGACCGATGAGGTCGCAGGTTCGAATTCTGCCTCCGGTATGGACGTGTGTGATGTCCTTGGGCTAGTTAGGTTTAAGTAGTTCTAAGTTCTAGGGGACTGATGACCTTAGAATTAAGTCCCATAGTGCTCAGAGCCATTTGAACCATGTTTGTTTCCTTTCACACAATATTAAAACAAAGACTAACATTTTCCTGCAGACGCTACCCTCTAATTTTAGGTACGAGCTGCCACTGATCGCCCTTAGCGCAGGCGGATAGTCCTCTGCAACCAGGGAACCGACGGACAACAGAAAGGCAGAAGCAACCACAACCCCGTCAACAGCATCCAAGGAACCAGTACTATATCCCTACAGAACGGGAAGCCATGGAGTATGCTGACCTAGTAGCTCCATACTTAGCAATCATCTTTTACCGCTCGCTCGACGAATGATTCATACTTGAAGAATGGAAAGTTGCACTGGTCACACAAATAATCAAGAAAGGAAATAGAAGTCATCCGCTAAGTGACAGACCAATACCGCCGACGTCGATTTGAGGTAGGATTTTCGAACATACACTGTATTTGAACGTGATGAACTACTTGGAAGAAAATAGTATATTGACACATAGTCAGCGCCGATTTAGAAAATATCGATCTTGTGAAACTAAAATGGCTCTTTATTCATAGGAAGTAATGAGTACTATCGACAGAAGATCTCATATTGATCAGATTTCCCGAACGTTTCTATCAGCGTTCCTCACAAGCGACTTCTGATCTGCGTATGGAGTTTTGTCTCAGTTGTGCGACTGAATTTGTTATTTCCTGTCAGAAAAATCACATCTCGTATTAATGGGAAGTTATAGTTAAACGTGATACCTAGTGTTCTCCAGGGCAGTGTTATAAGCCCTCTAATCTATATAAACGATTAACGAGACAATCCGATCAGCCCTCTAAAATTGTTTGCAGATGTTGCTATCATTTACGTCAAGTAAACTCATTAAAAGATGATCTGAATCAATTTCATAATGATTTACACAAGGCATCTGTTAGGTGCGAAAACTGGCAGTTGACTCTAAGTAATGAAATCTGAGGTGATCAGCATGAACACTAAAAGGAACACGTGTAATTTCGATTAGACGAAAAATCACACAAATTTTAAACGGTGTCATTTTAACTAATAGCTTTTTGGATGCGGCCCGTCGCAATCTCCCCTCTCTCGTCAACCTCTTCATCTCATTGTAGCAGTTGCATCCTAGGTACTCAATTATTCGTTCAAAGTATTCCAATTTCTACCGTCCGATTAGGTTTATTGACTCTACAGCACTCTCTGCTTCCATGGAAGTAGCTGCATGATGCCGTAACACACATCCTAATATCCTGTCCCCCCCTTTTAATTAGTGTTTCCAATATGTTCCTTCCTACATCGTTGCTGCGCAGATCCATCTCATCCCTTACCATAAAGGTTCACCTAATTTTCAACCTTCATCTGTAGCACCACATCTCAAACGGTTCGAGTCTCTTCTTTTCTATTTTTCCCACACACCATGATTCATTGCCATACAATGCTGTACTCCGAACATACATTCTTAGAATTTTTTTCCTCAGGTTATGGTGGCTATTTGTTCCTAATTTTCTTAGCCATAAATACACTATTAGCAACTACTAAACATTTAAATGTCCTCCTTGCTTCTCCTTTCATGTGTTATTTTCGTTCCAAGGTACCAGAATTCTTTCACTTAGTCGTCATAAAATTTTATGTTAATACTTTTATTAATTTTTAATCTTCATTAGACTGCTCACCCCATTCAACGCTTCCTCTAACTCTTCTTTACATTTACCGGGGATAGCAGTGTCATCAGCGAATCGTATCATTGATCTCCTTTTTCTACTTTGAATTCTAATCCCACTCCTGAACCTTCGTTTTATTTCCATTGTGGCTTCGTTGAAGCGAAAGACTAAATTCCTGTCTTACACGTTTTTAAATCCGAACACTTCTTGGTCTTCCATTCTTATTGTTTCCCCTTGATTCTTATAGGAATTTAATATTACCCATCTTCCTCTGTAGCTTACTCCTAGTTTTCTCACATTTCTAAAATCTTGCATCATTGTACCAGGTCGAAAAATCCTGTGATCGATTTTCTTTTTCTCCTTCTTCTTCTTCTTCTTCTTCTTCTTAAGTCTTCATTCCATTATCAATCACAATGTCAGGACTGGCTCTATGACGCCCTTACCTTTTCTAAATCCAAACTGATCGTCATCTGACACATCCTTAATTTTGTTTTCCGTTCTTCTGTGTATTGCTCTTGCCAGCAGTTTGTAAGAACTAGCTGTTAAACCTTAGCTTTAAATTACACCAGAGGTTATTGTGACATTTATGTGTGTTGAGTACGTCGTGCTGACGATCATTTCTTTTCCGATTTCTTCGCATCTTTCCTGCAGCAGTATCGCCTTGGCTACCCTAGCCTTTGCATTCGTTTCTTTCCAAAGGAATATATATTGTTGTATGTGTTTCCCCGGACATTTTGGTGCTCCCTTCTTTCATTGACTAATTGAATTATTTCAATTGTTACCGAAGGTTCCTGCGCACTTACATTCCTGGTACCTATATCTATCCAGTATCAAGGATTGCCCTTTTTTGAGATGTCCGCTCTTCCTTTCTAAAATGTCTACTCTGTTGTTCCTCCCGCTGGTTCCACATCCTTAGCGAACTTCAAACGTGTATCGTCATTCCTCAGTACATCGATATCCCACTTCCTCCAATGGTGATTCTTTCGGACGAGTCTTTTAAACTCAGTTCTTCATCATTACTAGAGTATGGTCGGCGTATACATCTGCAGATGGGTATTCCTTACAATCCAATATCCTATTTCGAAATCTCTGTCTGACCATGACGGCACCCAGCTGTAGCTTTCCCCTGTCTCCGGGTCTTTGCAAAGCATACCTCGTCCTCTTGTAATTATTGAAGACAGTTATTATCATTCGAAATTTGTTGCAGAACTAAGTCAGTGTTTCTTATTTCTCATTCGCATTGCCAAGCCCATATTCTCCTGAAACCTCTTCTTCTATTCAGTCCTCTCTGACCGCGTTCCAGTCTGCCATAACTGTTAGACCTTCATCTACCAGTACGTACTGGTTTACCTGTTCAATGTTTTTATATAGTTTCTGCATCTCTCCTTCTGCTCCTTGCGACTTTGGCATGTATGCCTAAATTATCGATGTCCGTGTTAATTTTCTGTTTAATCGGATGAGAATAACCATATCAGTGAACTGTTCAGAGTACCTCAATCTCTGCCCCCCTTTTTCGGCTTCTGCGCGATTTGTGATCCTCACCAGATAGGATTGATGGATGACGTCGACAAAGTTCAATGAAGGTTAGCTCTTTTTGTATGAGCCTATGGCGAATTACGGGCGAGAGTGTGAAGAATATGAAACGGGAGTTGAGATGGCAAACATTAAAACAAAGGAGAGTATCGTTGTGGCGAGATGTTTTCGCGAAATTCCAATCATCAGCTTTCTCCTCCAAATGTGCCACTTTGTTGGCGGCCACTTACAGAGGGAGAAATGAGCACCGTAAAATAAATAAAAGACATCAGATCTCGAGCGCACAGATTTATGTGTTTCTTTTATCCGCGCGCTGTTCGAAGGTGGAATGGCTGAGATATAGTCTGCAAGTGGTTCTGTGAACCACCTGCCACATACTTAAATGTGAAGTGAAGAGCAGTGATGTAGATGTGGATGCAGTGTTGATGAGAGCATTTTGGGACGTGGCAAACAGTCACTGATGTTGCGGTAATATTAGTTGACATTGGCAGATTTGGTAGCAAGTGCAAGTTTTATTAACAGTGCAAATATTTTCAGTGGTGGGAAGTAGTACTGTGTCGGATGTAATAGTGTATAGTGTAAGGGGAAGTCAAATGAAAATGCAACAAATGGATAAAAGCAAAGTAATCGCCACCGCCATTCCACTATGAGACACGACAGTCAGTGCTTTCGTGGGAAAGTGTTTTCGGTTGCCTACGGAATCCAGGCGTGTAGTTTTCGTCCGGAGCGGCCATGAATGTCTCTCATTAGGGCTTCAAAAATTTGGAAAGCGCATGGGGAGAGATCGGGACAGTATGAAGGATGCGTAACGGCTTCCCAACGAAACTTCATCAACGTAGTCGAAGCAACTTTGGCCATATGTGGGCCCGCTCTTAGGGCCGTAGATGTGCTTGGGACAAAGGGATGAACGCCTGGGTACAATCATCGTTTCGTAGCAACTAGAAACATTTTACATGAAGACACTGACCGTCTTGTCTCACAGTGGGATAGGTGAATTAACAGTTATGTCGATTTTGGAAATAATAAAAAAAATGGTTCAAATGGCTATGAACACTATGGGACTTCACTGCTGTGGTCATCATTCCCTAGAACTTAGAACTACTTAAACCTAACTAACCTAAGGACATCACACACACCCATGCCCGAGGCAGGATTCGAAACTGCGATCGTAGCGGTCGTGCGGTTCCAGACTGTAGCGCCTAGAACCGCTCGGCCACCGTGGCCGGCGAATAAACAATTTACTGACATTTTTCCATCTGTCTCGTTTTCATTTGACTAGCTGCCGATGTATAGGGATAATATTGATGTTAACAGAAATAATTCGTTACCAGTGGATACATTCGATGTTTAAAGACAGGTAACAATAAATAAAAAAATTAACAGTATTTCTGCTGGAGTCCGCAGCTCGTGGTCTTGCGGTAACGTTCTCGCTTCCCGCTCACAGGGTCCCGGGTTCGATTACCGGCGGGGTCGAGGATTTTCCCTGCCTCGAGGTGACTGGGTGATGTTGTGTCGTCTTCATCATCATCACTCATCCCCATCACGGTCGGAGGAAGGCAATGGCAAACAACCTCCAGTAGGACCTTGCCTAGTCGGCGGTGCGGGTCTCCCTCTGTGAATTGAACCCAAGTTTCTACAGGAGAGTCAGCCACGCAGACCATCCAGCTATTGAGCGGACATTGATATTGGCAATAGAAGAAAAAAGTGAACTGTGGTGAAGCCAAACCCCAGCCTAATACACTCCTGGAAATGGAAAAAAGAACACATTGACACCGGTGTGTCAGACCCACCATACTTGCTCCGGACACTGCGAGAGGGCTGTACAAGCAATGATCACACGCACGGCACAGCGGACACACCAGGAACCGCGGTGTTGGCCGTCGAATGGCGCTAGCTGCGCAGCATTTGTGCACCGCCGCCGTCAGTATCAGCCAGTTTGCCGTGGCATACGGAGCTCCATCGCAGTCTTTAACACTGGTAGCATGCCGCGACAGCGTGGACGTGAACCGTATGTGCAGTTGACGGACTTTGAGCGAGGGCGTATAGTGGGCATGCGGGAGGCCGGGTGGACGTACCGCCGAATTGCTCAACACGTGGGGCGTGAGGTCTCCACAGTACATCGATGTTGTCGCCAGTGGTCGGCGGAAGGTGCACCGCAGCGACGCACGGATGCACGCCAGGACCGTAGGATCCTAAGCAGTGCCGTAGGGGACCGCACCGCCACTTCCCAGCAAATTAGGGACACTGTTGCTCCTGGGGTATCGGCGAGGACCATTCGCAACCGTCTCCATGAAGCTGGGCTACGGTCCCGCACACCGTTAGGCCGTCTTCCGCTCACGCCCCAACATCGTGCAGCCCGCCTCCAGTGGTGTCGCGACAGGCGTGAATGGAGGGACGAATGGAGACGTGTCGTCTTCAGCGATGAGAGTCGCTTCTTCCTTGGTGCCAATGATGGTCGTATGCGTGTTTGGGGCCGTGTAGGTGAGCGCCACAATCAGGACTGCATACGACCGAGGCACACAGGGCCAACACCCGGCATCATGGTGTGGGTAGCGATGTCCTACACTGGCCGTACACCTCTGGTGATCGTCGAGGGGACACTGAATAGTGCACGGTACATCTAAACCGACATCGTTCTACCATTCCTAGACCGGCAAGGGAACTTGCTGTTGCAACAGGACAATGCACGTCCGCATGTATCCCGTGCCACTCAACGTGCTCTAGAAGGTGTAAGTCAACTACCCTGGCCAGCAAGATCTCCGGATCTGTCCCCCATTGAGCATGTTTGGGACTGGAAGAAGCGTCGTCTCACGAGGTCTGCACGTCCAGCACGAACGCTGGTCCAACTGAGGCGCCAGGTGGAAATGGCATGGCACGCCGTTCCACAGGACTACATCCAGCATCTCTACGATCGTCTCCATTAGAGAATAGCAGCCTGCATTGCTGCGAAGGGTGGAGATACACTGTACTAGTGCCGACATTGTGCATGCTCTGTTGCCTGTGTCTATGTGCTGGTGGTTCAGTCAGTGTGATCATGTGATGTATCTGACCCCAGGAATGTGTCAATAAAGTTTCCCCTTCCTCGGACAATGAATTCACAGTGTTCTTATTTCAATTTCCAGGAGTGTAGTCGTTGAAAACAGGAATGGTTCCGGGAAAGCAACAAACGATGCCGGATGTTAACAACATGGAAGCGTTTATTTCAAAAGTTAACATGGCCATCACCTTTCAGTAAAACTCCTCAAGTGTAACGTGCCTAGGCGTTGAACGCTCTGAATTATACGGCGATAATAAAATAAAGACATGAGAGGAGCAGCCGTCAGCTGCTACATCAACAATTTTCAAGAGCGCTTAAATATTTCTCGCGTAGATTTCACCTTGTCTTTTTAAGAAATGAAGATTCTTACAGGCCAACATATCGCTTCCTGGTGTTCTAAATGTTTTATTCCTTTTGATAAGGATCCTTTTATAAGATCTGCGGTCATCTTAGCAGTGAATGGAATGACACTACTCTTGGTCAGAAGTAGAATTTTTATTAGTATCTCATCATGACAAGTTGGGAATAGCCACATCATCATCAGATATGTGGTGTAAACATGGAATGTAAGAGAAGGAATGAAATTGAAAGTACATATTCGAACAACGCAGGAATGATTGTTCATCTTAACTGCGTTGTTTTGAGTATGATAAATGTCATTTTTTGTCTTACATTCTATGTTTACCCGACAGATCTGATGTTAGCGGTATCCCGAAACGGGTAATGAATGAGGCTAAAAGAGGTGCATTGCCCCTTAAAAGTGATTCGGAATGGCAGAGCATACCGTTTAGCCACATAACGTAGATTTTGCTCACAACTGCCCTGTCAGTGTTATTTTCCCTTATCAAGAACGGAGGACTGGGGTTGAATTTCATACAGATCACCACATACAAGATTCGTCGGCGCATCAGAAAGCATTAGGGCCTGACGCAAAGACCGTCTGTCTGGCTGCATAAAAAAAAAAAACCGCGATCAAACAAAAACTACTCATTGGATTTACAATTAATTTTATCATCTTAAGTGAAGCATCTTCAGAAGGGACCTTACAATGCTGGCATTTCCCTGATATCTCTATAAATGGGGTTAACACTTTTCATTGAAAGTCGGACTGAAAGCACTACAATTTGTTATAACTCAAAATACACTTGTACAAACGAAGTATAATTATTGAGTGTACATATCTTGTAACTTCTGGACGTTAATACAAGGCTCGGGGACTGGGCCGTAGGGGGATATGGCCTAAATTCAGCAGAGTCACCCACAATACTAGCGTTCGAAATGGACAAGGAAACTTGGTAGCTGATCATTCAGAACAGAATTTACTCTAATAATTAGTGAAAAGTAAGAGACGAGATCCAATAGCTAATACGTAAATATATTGAAAAGGCAAACTATGAACTACTTGTGGATGCACGTTATTAAAGCGGCCTCCCGTCCGTAAACTAATAAAATTCATGAAAGTCATTCTGCAACAGCTTGATTTCCGAATATGAATAACAAGGAACGCGGGCTATGCTACTTCTGATTCAATTTAGATATCGTGTACAGAATTACTCGCCACGTGTTCACACGTGGACGATAAAGAAGGGAAAACCTAACACACAAAGGCCGCTATGAAATGTTCACCAATATAACGGGGTATTGAAGAAGGAAAGACATTTGCTGAAGGCGAAGTAGTTACGAGGGTGGTTGAATCATACCGGACGTGGCGACTGAGAGTCCCACGTATGCTTTACATACTACAACCAAGCCCTGACGCCAAATCCAAAAACAAAACAGCAAAATGAGGACGAAATAAAAGCAGTGAGGTGCAAATCCTCCCGAAATAAAAGATCACCCAACACTTTAACATATATTCGTGACTCAATCCACTTCTGAACCTAGCAAGAGCACACATGCTTACCAGCTTGGTTCAAATGGCTCTGAGCACTATGGGACTCAACATCTTAGGTCATAAGTCCCCTAGAACTTAGAACTACTTAAACCTAACTAACCTAAGGACATCACACACACCCATGCCCGAGGCAGGATTCGAACCTGCGACCGTAGCAGCCCCGAGGTTCCGGACTGCGGCGCCAGAACCGCACGGCCACCGCAGCCGGCTTTACCAGTATGCAACCGTCTTCTTCTGGAGCTGGCCACCGACTCCTCACGACTGCTAACAGCCTACCGGCCGTTGCACCAGAGCAGACAGGCCTTGTGGGGATAACTAGCTGCTGTTCAAGCAGACATTCCTGACTTGGCGGAATGACTCGTGATTGAATAGAATTTATCCAGGGAGTCGTCAGGGAGGCCTTTTTACATAGCCAATTGTGCAGGAGGAACTTAGTTTTAGATTCGTGCAATTACGTAGAAGAATAAGGAGGACTACTTTGGCTTCTCCATGTCGTTCAAACTACCGGCCAATGCTTCCATGCTGAAAGGTCAGCGCGGGAAAAGGAAAGCGAACATGGCTAGATGACGGCGAATGCTGAATATGGAAATAAAATAAAGGTACCCTGCTCCAGTCGTCTCTCCAGTTTCATTATGCTGCCATATTGAAAAAATCAGCAGAATGCTATTGCTGTATTAGTAATGATAGTACTATGACTAAAATAGCGTAAATTGTAACAAAGCGAAAGAAGTGCAAGGTAGATGCACATCTTTCAGGGTGATAATAAAAATTGTTAGGTTGCCGCAGAAGTTCGTAGCGTTTCTCCATAAGCACAACATGTACATATAACAGCGACTTTAGTCATCGATACTACATTCTCCTTCACTGTTTACGATAGTTTGCCAACGCTGTGGTAACCTTTCGATTCTACGACTGTAGAAATCACGTGGTGTTGAGGTGGAGAAATCGTCAGGCCATGTTCGGAGCGCATTTCATGCGGAAAGGAAGTTCCTTGAAGGTTGGTCAATAGAGAACGAAAAAGGTGAAAATTTGAGGGCGCGACATCAAGTGAATAACATGGGGGCGGAATGACTACCCAACTCAACTCCTGTATAGTGGTTTTTGTCAGTCTGTCACAATGCAGGCAGATTTAATCGTGAAGTAGCATTCTTCCTGGTCGTTGTTCCTGGACGGCGTGTACAAGACGGCTAATTTGCTAACAAGAAGTAGCTCCACCCCGCAGAAGCAATTAGTACTACAGCACACCGTCGCTCTTCCTCCAGATGAATAACATCGTTTGTGGAAGGGCACAGGGCTTTGTAAGGAAATTCGCTGCATTGTTTGGGTTCAACCATTTCTTCCTTTTGTTTATGTTGCCACAAAGACACCATTTCTACTCAGCAGTAACGATACAAGATAGGAATGGTCATTGTTTCCACAAGGAGATTTAATATCAGCGCACGCTCCGCTGCAGAGTGAAAATATCATTCTGGAAGCATGCCCCATGCGCTGGCTAAGCCATGTCATCGCAATATCCTTTCTTCCAGGCGTGCTACTTCTGCAAGGTTCGCAGAAGAGCGTCTGTGAAGTTTGGAAAGTTGGAGACGAGGTACTAGCAGAATTGAAGCTGTGACGACGGGTCGTGAGTCGTGCTTGGGTAGCTCTGATGGTAGAGCACTTGCCCGCGAAAGGCAAAGTTCCCGAGTTCGAGTCTCGGTCCGGCACACTGTTTTAATCTGCCAGGAAGTTTAAAGTTTCATGGTCTTTGTTGTTCACGAGCCAACTGATGACTAGCAAGTAGACATCCATATATGACCACCAGCTTATTTTGTGATTTTTGCTTAGAGCATACGGTAACCATACACCCGATTTTTGAACTTCGCTCATTCCATGCAAATGTGCGATAGTGGAATGATCACGGATGATCACATCTGCCCTTCTGGACCACAGTGATCATTATGGATTATTGCGTTTAAACGAGCTGCAGCCAACCCCGAATGTCTTCCTGAAAGTGAAGAGTCAGTAATTTCAGAATGATCATCTTTAAAACAAGAAAGCCGTTTCCTTGCCGTTCTCTGTTCAGTGACATTGTCCTCATTCACGGCACAAATGTTTCTGGCTACTACTGCTGCTGTTACTCCTCTACTGAGCTCAGACAAAAGGATATGTCGGTAATGTTCCGATTTCAATACTTGTAACTCCACTCAGTCTCTCTCCACCCACTCTCTCCAAATGACAATATGTACGCTCAAATAGCAACTGTGAACTATAAATAAAAACGACAATCGACAAATAAACCTATGTCAAGTGCAACACAAACAAGTAAAACAAAGAAGCTATGAACTTATGCAACAACCTAATAGATTGGTGAACAGGACTAGTGTCTCTCCATTGCTGTAGTTGTTGTACACCACTGGCCATTAAAAGTATTAAAATATATTATACTAGAACTGACATGTGATTAAATTTTCACGCAATTTGGATGCATAGATCCTGAGAAATCAGTACCCAGAACAACCACGTCTTGCCGTAAAAACAGCCTTGATACGCCTGGGCATTGAGTCGAACAGAGCTTGGATGGAGTGTACAGGTACACCTGGCCATGCAGCTTCAACACGATACCACAGTTTATCAAGAGTAGTGACTGGCGTATTGTGACGAGCCAGTTGCTCGCCCAACATTGACCAGACGTTTTCAGTTGGTGAGAGATCTGGAGAACGTGCTGGCCAGGGCAGCAGTCGAACATTTTCTGTACCAAAAAATGCCCGTACAGGACCTTCAAAATGCGGTCGTGCATTATCCTTCTGAAATGTAGGGTTTCGCAGATATCGAATGAAGGGTAGAGCCACGTGTCGTAACACATCTGTAATGTAACGTCCACTGTCCAAAGCGCCGTCAATGCGAACAAGAGGTGACCGAGACGTGTAACCAATGCCACCCCATACCGTCACGCCGGGTGATACGCCAGCATGGCGATGACAAATATACGCTTGCAATGTGCATTCACCACGATGTCGCCAAACACGGATGCGACCATCATGATGCTGTAAATAGAGTCTGCATTCCTCCGAAAAAATGACGATTCGTCATTCGTGCACCCAGTTTCGTTGTTGAGTACACCAGGGCATGGTCTCCGAGCTGATAGTCCGTGATGCTGCAAACGTCGTCGAACTGTTCGTGCAGATGGTTGTTGTCTTGCAAACGTCCCCATATGTTTACTCAGGGATCTAGACGTGACTGCACGATGCATTGCAGTCATGCGGATATGATGCCTGTCATCTTTATTGCTAGTGATACGAGGCCGCTGAGATCCAGCACGGCGTTCCGTATTACCCTCCCGAACCCACCGATTCCATATTCTGCAAACTGTCATTGGATCTAGACCAACGCGAGATACGATAAACCGCAATCGCGATAGGCTACAATCCGACCTTTATCAAAGTCGGAAACGTGATGGTACGCATTTCTCCTCCTTACACGAGACAACACAACGTTTCACCCGGCAACGCCGGTCTTCTGCTGTTTGTGTGTAAGAAATAGGTTGGAAACTTTCCTCATCTCAGCACGTTGTAAGTATCGCCACCGCTCTGATAAGCTAATCATTTGCATATCACATCATCTTCTTTCTGTCGGTTAAATTTCGCGTCATCTTCGTGGTGTAGCAATTTCAATGGCCAGTAGTGTAGTAATCAGACAGAAGTGTGTGTTCTAGAGGTAGGCGACAAATTACAATTTCGTAGCCGGCCAGTGTATAGGTATAGGTTGAAAGGTAGGAACGAAAGCTAGATCCTTGTCGTACAACCTTTTTAAGCCGAGCACTTCTTTGATGGTCTTCGACTCTTAGCCGGCCGGAGTGGCCGTGCGGTTCTGGGCGCTTCAGTATGGAACCGCGTGACCACTACGGTCGCAGGTTTGAATCCTGCCTCAGGCATGGATGTGTGTGCTGTCCTTAGGTTAGTTAGTTGTAATTAGTTCTAAGTTCTAGGCGCCTGATGACCGCAGAAGTTAAGGCGTATAGTGCTCAGAGCCATTTGAACCAAGATAATTTCGTAAATATATTTATCGGTCTTGAAATAAACAAAGCGACTGTATAAAAATTTTATTGGTTAGTGACAAGTACGACAGATCGTGACCTAAATGAAGTACTTTAGTCTAGTATAAGCACCAGCAAAGAGCAGACTCCGGCCGGACGTTTCCCTCTAAGAAGTAAGCGAGGAGAACAAGAGAAGAGATAATATTTCAATTAATTTCAACTGGAGTCCGATTACGTTAATGCAGGACTCTATAATACAGAGCACTCAACAACGAGGGACACGAGACCTGCACATCAAAGCGCTGCGCGAACCTTGTGCTGTGATCTGGGACACGGCTATCACGCATCGCGTGGAGAGGTCTTTATAGGTACTGGAGGACAGCCCTCCACAGACAAACGGGGTGCGGTTCGGCACTCCGTGTCACCTGGAGCCGACGCTGGAGCTAATTGGGTTCGCAGGGGCCAAAGGGCGTGCCACGCCATTAACCACCTCCCCTGGCAGTGCCCCACTGTAGTGGTGGCCCAATATTCGAACGCACAGAAAATTACGCTCCCTTTAGGGGACATCTGAGAACAGGACTCATATCTGAATTACAATTATTTACTTACCATTTAGTTTCATGCACTCGAAACATGAAAGAAACATATTTTAGATCTCTTGGCCACAAACGGGAACGATATTTTATACAGTGTCATCGTTGAGAGTGGGATTACCGTCCATTATGCTACCATCGGGGCGATGGACATCAAAAGCGAATAGGCCATCAAAGGAAGACTGGTGAGACTCACTGTTGAAACTAATATACAGGACATTTCAAAATGTATACAACGGTAACAAACGGCTTTAACTTCCTCAGTCCTTACGCTGAACATAAGTTACACTGTTATATCCAATTTTTGTTTATTCTAGCTCAGGGAGTAAACTGAATTCGCTATGCCTTTTTGTAGCATACACTTTACAACATCTACTTTCAGGACTTCAGCTGTTTCCTTTTCTGCATGTTCTCCTTAAGTGGTATCATCTGCTTAAACAAAGCTGTTTTTCATAGCGTCAGCATGTCTTCGAGAAGTAAAGCCAATGTCCGCTTTTAGTAACTTTGAGCTGTAATGCATTTAGAAATTGCTCTGATATGCGAGTATACCCTCCACTACACCACATCAATACAGTGATATATTTTTAGTACTCCAACTACACTCGACAATGACTTGTCCTTTCACGTCACAGTGGGATCCTTTTTTTAATCTTAAGTATTTAATATTGAATACTCTGAAAATTGCACTTATTCCAGGTATTTGTTGACATATGTGGTATTTGCTTTGCGCGCCTTTAAAAATTTTGGTGACCATACCAAATTGTTAAATTTGGTATTTTAGTTTTATTTTCTTGGAAAATAACGCAGTGACACAAGCATAAACCTGTCAATCATTAAAACTAAGTTCATAACTGAGGTGAGTAAGTAATACACAGCGACACATAGATAAGAATTACAAACTACGTAAAAGTTAAATTTTCTTATATGTTTTATGGATGTTCTGTATGTCTCTTCTTGGTCACATGAACGACATCTAGGAGACAATCCATGTCCCTCTATACGTTTGATAGCATATGTGGAGTCATCTACGCAATTGTATTAGAAACGCGAATTTAGAGTTCTGGAACAGTTTTCCGTAAAGGAACCTCATATGCATGCTCTCTAACACAACCCAACAAACAGAAATCCATGGGTGTCAGTTTCGGCGATCTAGGCGGTCAAGAACGGAACGCAGGAGCGTTACTTTCCATACCACGGTTCACCAGTTTGGAAGAAGTTGATTTAAAAGTGTACGAACGTTCATATCCCAACATGTGGGTGCTCAATCTTGCTGAAAGACGCAATCAGTGGGGTCCTAATCAAGCCGTTGAGTGAGCTAATGCTTAAACGTTTCCAGGTAATTGTTTGAGACATTAAGTTTGCTGAAGATAATTGGACCACTCAGGTTTGTTCCTATAGCATAGAACATATTAACTTTCGGTCAGTCACACTGACAGTACACTACATTCGATGTTCCACCGCTTAACGTTATCACTTATGTTGAAGGCTGTTTCATGGTTTCCAACATTTACGTATCATAATTCGTGTGCCAGACGTAGTCTTCCTGTTCTAATACCTGTAAAAAATTGAATTTCCTTTGAGGCATTTGTGGCTCCCTACATCGATTTACGAGGACTAAGTTCATACGAAAGGCCAGTTCTTTGAAGGTTTTGTGCTTATACACGTAGCCGTCCAGTACTGTTTTCCCTTGCACACAAATCTTTTCTCTTCAAACTGCCGATGACATCTCCGATTATTGTTGGTATTTTGAAGCGCTTAATTGTATCGCTCACGAGATCTCCTCTGCACTGCGATGCCAGAATAAATTTTTTTTAAATTCAGATATGCTGAATGCCTTCTGTACGGGATCCAATTTGAATTAGGACACTAAACATAACACTTCTGGATCCCCGTGCATGCGCTAGCTTACATTTCACAGAAGTAACGTGTAAATAGAGGTATTGAACTTTCTTTTTCCTTCCTTGTAATTCTTATCGATGTATCAACACATTTTAAATATTTATAGCCCTTCTAAATCGCTATATTCATTTGTAACTGCCCTGTACATTCACTACACAAAAGAGAAACTGAGAATATTTAATACAAATTCCACTAGTGCAGATTAATTTCATCAAATTGTTCCTGCTGGATTCCACACAATCAAACACTGTAGCAAAGGACAAAACCAATTGTTCTCCTATTGAGGCACTTCATTCATGAGTAAGCTCATATCCTTACTCTTGCGTACTTTATATCTCGTGGCCAGTTTCATGTGATGATTGCATTATATGCATGAGTCATTTTTGTAACAAAACGAAACCATCGTACGCATAAGACGCATAACCTCAGGTCTATGTCCTGGTTCCAAAGACTGCTTTCGATTATTCGATGTATTTTCTCGGAGGAATATTGGAGTTCCGAACCACACTAGAATATCCTCCCTGCAGTCCGGAATTAGCGCCCTGCGAGTTTAATTTAGTTTGACCATAAAGTAAGCAGTTGGAGGAAACAGATTTGACGACGATGGCACTGTCGAAATGGCTGTGCGCAGCCACGTTCATTTTAAGGAACTTTTCTGAAGCTGAAGTCTGCTTAAAAAAAAAAAAAAAAAAATTCAAAGGTCATCAGTCCCTAAGCGTACACACTACTAAATTATCCTAAGGACATACACACACACCCATGCCCGAGGACTCGTGCCTCCGCCGGGACCAGCCACACAGTCCATGAGGTTCGTAAGCTCAAAATAGGTACTAGAGGTGTTCCGTGCACGAACCTTTCCTAGAGGACAGATGCAAGGGCTTAGCGTTCTAAGCTAGCTAAACACCCAGCAGACCCTAGAGAGCGCTGGAGAATACCAGAGGAGTAGCCTTGTCTGACTGGTGCAATCGACCATCAATACATAAGAGCGCACAAGAAATAAAAATCATAAAATGTCAGAAATTTTCCACAAATAACCATCTTACTCAAATAAAAATGAGATTGAGCAGCTGTTTCTCCCAATAGTTGGGGGTTGAATAGTAAATTCGGCAATAATTTAGCATCGAGGCCTTGAGTTTAGGGGGAAAATATCTATTCATTAAACATGACCACGACGATCTGGATTTGAACAAAATGGCTTATGGCTGATGGCTCGAAATGAATCAGCTTTCTTTAACGAAAGCCACTAACCACTGGAGGAAGCAAATAGATGAAAAGCAGTTTAGGACAGTAAGAAAAAGGAATCTCTTTGCAAATAATAATACTGACCTGTACACTAAAGAAATATCACAAAAGCTGAAACTTAACGATCATTCTGTCAAGAGCCTCAATCCTAAAAGCATTCAGAGTTCTCCAGGTCACTATTGTCAGTTCTTCTCCTGTACAAAGAGATTGGTTATGGTGTTCAAACCCTTAATCCTGACTCTAGTGTCCCAATTCGATGTTGGTCCCATTAATCTACACACTGACCTTTGAAAATTCAATATTTATCTTAAAATCACTGTCCTACCACATCCCAATGTCCTCTCATCCATCCTCAGAACAACAGGCCTGAGAATAAAAATGAGTCGTAACACATATTGTCCTGCGCAGCCTTGTTGACATTTGAAACAGGTTCTTGGCTGAAACAATGATGTACAAACACAATATCAACAACATATCTTACTATCAGAAAATTGTAGCCTTAGGGGTGTTTCCACGTCCAACTAATCTGTTTTTGAGACGAAATTAATGTTTTTGTTCAGTCGATTGCCAACGAACAGGACGAAAGGCCTTCCAGATCGGTTTTTAATATCAACGACCACACTTTTAACTCAAAATCATCAAACTATTTGAAAACACACCATTTCAGGCCATAGTTTCATCATACCAAAGGATGGAACGGAAGTCACTGAACAAACCGCAAAAGGTTTGTAACTCATGAACTAAGTAATCAGTCTTTCACCAAGATTTAGATCGGGTTCCTCCAAGTCTATGGCAATGTCATGAGAGTGAGTTAGTGACTATAACTTTAGATAAGGATGGCTCTTGTCAACATCGATGAAATGTAACGTATCTCAAAATGTGGTGAGATGAAGCGTCAACAATTACAATCCCAATAAAATGTAAATAGTTGAAAAAGAAAAGACAATTTTCTGCGACGTCTAAGAGATACTGAAGGAATATCGAGGACACAAGTGCACTTCGCCAGACTGCTGGGTCTTTAAAATCTATATAATTCAAATAAGAACTGTTTGTTGTCAGGATAAGACTAGAATCAAAACTGACAAACTACATACTGTACAGCTAACGTCGATCTACACTTTGAGCATAATTAAAAAGGTGTTTCACCAACGCAAACAGAGTTACTAATAAAGCATATTTACTATTAAGAATGTGAACAATATCTGAACCCTTGTTTGCAAAACTTGAATCAGAGAAAGATGAAAACGTAAGATAATCCTAATTACATAAAAACCCTCCAGAAAAGAAGTTTAATTGCCCATATCGTAGTTGAAACATATGCCGATTACTAGATTCAACAAAGCAAGATTATATTCTTCAGATATGTAAGTGTTACAAACATGTTATATGGTTCATAATAACTCAGTTTTACTTACTAGCAGATACATGAATTATAAAGCCCCTACTTGCGGCAAATTGCTATCCGGCTATTGAAAACTTGAGGGTAAACTATAAAATTATAACTATATAGTGACTTCCCCTTCACATGCTAAACAATGTTTACCTTACACCAAAGATACACACATGTAATGCCGGCCGCTGTGGACCAGCGTTTCTAGACGCTACAGTCTGGACCCACGTGACCGCTACAGTCTCAAGTTAGAATCCTGCCTCGGGCATGGATTTGTGCGATGTCATTAGGTAAGTTAGGTTTAAGTAGTTCTAAGTTCTAGGGGACTGATAACCTCTGGTGTTAAGTCTATAGTGCTCAGCGCCATTTGAACCATTTGAACACATACGTAACACGCAGTACATTAAAATAAAACCCGTAACTATATCAGAAAAGCACAGAGGTATCAAATACATCAGATAGACCACATCCACTGCCGTCAGATGTGTGTATGTTGATAACCGGCTCTGCACTGTCAAAAGAACTACATAACGCTACATAGCGCCACCAGGTGGCACCAGTCTCATACATAATGTGGTGTCACCGCCAGACACCACACTTGCTAGGCGGTAGCCTTTAAATCGGCCTCGGTCCGGTAGTATACGTCGGACCCGCGTGTCGCCACTATCAGTGATTGCAGACCGAGCGCCGCCACACGGCAGTTCTAGAGAGACTTTCTAGCACTCGCCCCAGTTGTACAGCCGACTTTGCTAGCGATGGTTCACTGACTAAATACGCTCTCATTTGCCGAGACGATAGTTTGGCATAGCCTTCAGCTACGTCATTTGCTACGACCTAGCAAGGCGCCATTATCAGTTACTATTGATATTGTGAATTATGTACCGTCAAGACCGACGTTCATCATTAATGGATTAAAGTTAAGTATTCCACCAGCTACGTCCGTTGTTTATAAATTCTAATTTCCATATCCTGTTCCAGACCTCACGCCAGCCTGAGTGATCTAAATCGCGTGCCTTTCGGCCTCCTCTAGTAACACGGTGTTGGCTCTCCTGCCAACCACAACACATAACATATAATGCGGGAACAACGTGAAGCTATGTTCAAAGTAAACCAATTTGTTTACATCAACAACATGCTTCTAGTGTTATTGCGACATTATAGAGTATGCAGTAATTTTTTTCCGATCACACTGATTGAAAAATATTAAGTGAAAGTAATTCACATTTTGGTTACGTTCGACAAGGTGTGCCAGAATCAAGGAACAATACATTTTGAGGTTAAAATGCAGTGATAGCAATAGATACATAAACATTTTTGTTTCGTTTATTTCAAAATGCAATACTATAACGTGTTGACGTACCTGGTGTTATACAATTACAAAATCTTTTTTATTTCTTTATTTATTCATTTATTGTTCCGTGGAACCAAATTAAGGAGAAGTCTCCATGGTCATGGAACGAGTCAATACGCGAAATTATAACACGATAGTAGAAACAGATAAAATGAAATATAAGAAACATATTTAGGCGACAAATAAAGAAACTCAACAATGTAACACTGGAATTTGCTTAATTTTTCAGCCCCTACAGGAGCTCCTCGACAGAATAGAAGGAGTGAGCCATGAGGAAACACTTCAGTTTAGAATTAAAAGTGTTTGGGCTAGCGCTAAGATTTTTAAGTTCTTGTGGTAGCTTATTGAAAATGGATGCAGCAGAATACTGCATAAGAGTCAAGTAAGTGCATCCACATGCAGATTTGATTTCTGCCTAGTATTAACTGAGTGAAAGCTGCTAACTCTTGGGAATCAGCTAATATTGCTAACAACAAACGACATTAAACAAAATACATACTGTGAGGTCAATGTCAGAATTCACAGACTATTGAATAGGAGTCGACAAGAGGTTTTCGAACGTGCACCACATATAGCTCGAACAGCCCGTTTTTGGGCCAAAAATACCCTTTTTGAATCGGAAGAATTACCCCAAAAAATAATACCATACGGCATAAGCGTATGAAAATATGTGAGGTAGACTACTTTTCATGTTGAACTGACACTTATTTCAGGTACTGTTCTAATGGTAAATAAAGCAGCATTTCGTTTCTGTACAAGATCCTGAACATGGGCTTTCCACAACAGCTTACTATCTATCCGAACGCCTAGGAACTTGAACTGTTCCGTCTCGCTTATAGTATGCCCATTCTGTCTGATCGAAATATCGGTTCTCGTTGAATCGTGAGTTAGAAACTGTAAAAAGTGAGTCTTACTGTGATTTAGCGTCAAATTATTTACCACAAGCCACGAACTTATTTCGTGAACTACATTATTTGATACTGTTTCAGTATTACACACAAGATCCTTCACTACTAAGCTGGTGTCTTCAGCAAACAGAAATAATTTTGAATCTGCTGTAATACTAGAAGGTATATCATTTACATCAATAAGAAACAGCAGTGGACCCAGCACCGACCCTTGGGGAATGCCCCACTTAACAGTGCTCCATTGGGACTGAACATCACTACCACTCTCAATATTACGGGGAATTACCGTCTGCTTTCTGTTCTTAAAGAAAGAGGCGAACCAATTGTAAGCTATTCCCATTACTCCATAATGATCCAACTTCTGTAGTAATATTTTGTGGTCAACACAGTCAAAAGCCTTCGTTAAATCAAAGAAAATACCTAACGTTAGGAACCTTTTGTTTAATCCGCCCAAACCTCACAGAGGAAAGAGAATATAGCATTTTCAGTTGTTAAACCATTTCTAAAACCAAACTGTACGTTTGACAGCAAATTATCTGAATTTAAATGCTGCAGTAACCTTGTGTATACAACCTTCTCGATAACTTTAGCAAACACCGATGGCATAGAAGTAGGTCTAAAATTGTCAACATTATCCCTGTCTCCCTTTTTATAAAGTGGCTTCACTACTTCGAGATGATAACAGAGCAATAACAGCAGTATAACAACGCACATTTCAATATTGATAACTTCCACAGAAGCTAGAGCTAGGATTATAAACGGTCAACATATTATACCAAATACCGCAAAGGAGCAGTAAGAATAGCAAATCAACATTAGACAGTAGGAAAAGATTCTTAATAAATATGCTGTTAACATAATTATAACAGTAGGCTGTAGTAAAGCATGAAATATTGGATAAAAATCTTAACTGGGCTGTGCCAGTCTGCGAATTCACCTTACATGCTGAGTAAAAATTTAATTCCTACACTTCATACAATTCGTTTAAACTTTGTTGTTGTTGCTTACACAGTAAGAAGAAAGTTTACTAAAGCGCAAAGAGGACCAAGTACGTAACAAAAGCAATGATATAAAATGTAGAGAAAGGCAATGTAGAGAATAGGTTTGAAACTTCCTGGCAGATAAATATGTGTGCCCGACCGAGACTCGAACTCGGGCCCTTTGCCTTTCGTGTGCAAGTGGTAGAGCACTTGCCCGCGAAAGGCAAAGGTCCCGATTTCGAGTCTCGGCCGGGCACACAGTTTTAATCTGCCAGGAAGTTTCATATCAGAGCACACTCCGCTGCAGAGTGAAAATCCCATTCTAGAGAATAGGTTTACATGCTAAAAAGCCCTTGGCGAGTAATCCAAGGTCTACGTCATGTCATAGATCGATGTCCAAAGGAATACACACCACCCATTCATATAAATGATACACTCGGATGGACTATGAATTCGTAGCCATGCAGATGCACTTTAACGTTCAACTCCAAGGGGAATCTAAAATTACTGAGCATGCGGAACATGGACGGGAATGTGGCTCGGCCGAGGAGCGTGCCGACAGTCCGCGCAAATGCGACCAGCACTGGATCGAGGTGACGTAGTGGTTAACCCAAGGCCTAGTAAGCTGGAGATGCTGGGTTAGAGCCCCTATCTGGCACACATTTTCACTCGTCGCCGCTGGTTCCACGTAAAGTCCCGATGCAGCTGATATCATTAGTTCCTTTCCTTTCCTATCCTTCCTCCCTCCAACTTCAGTATACGTAGGAGATTTTTGATTATTGGTTTAAAGTACTCACTTGGGCCTCGAAGTATAGGTGAGTTCAGGTGTCGAACTATGTTGAAAATATCCTTGAAAACCATATACACTCCTGGAAATGGAATAAAGAACACATTGACACCGGTGTGTCAGACCCACCATACTTGCTCCGGACACTGCGAGAGGGCTGTACAAGCAATGATCACACGCACGGCACAGCGGACACACCAGGAAACGCGGTGTTGGCCGTCGAGTGGCGCTAGCTGCGCAGCATTTGTGCACCGCCGCCGTCAGTGTCAGCCAGTTTGCCGTGGCATACGGAGCTCCATCGCAGTCTTTAACACTGGTAGCATGCCGCGACAGCGTGGACGTGAACCGTATGTGCAGTTGACGGACTTTGAGCGAGGGCGAATAGTGGGCATGCGGGAGGCCGGGTGGACGTACCGCCAAATTGCTCAACACGTGGGGCGTGAGGTCTCGACAGTACATCGATGTTGTTGCCAGTGGTCGGCGGAAGGTGCACGTGCCCGTCGACCTGGGACCGGACCGCAGCGACGCACGGATGCACGCCAAGACCGTAGGATCCTACGCAGTGCCGTAGGGGGCCGCACCGCCACTTCCCAGCAAGTTTGGGACACTGTTGCTCCTGGGGTATCGGCGAGGACCATTCGCAACCGTCTCCATGAAGCTGGGCTACGGTCCCGCACACCGTTAGGCAGTCTTCCGCTCACGCCCCAACATCGTGCAGCCCGCCTCCAGTGGTGTTGCGACAGGCGTGAATGGAGGGACGAATGGAGATGTGTCGTCTTCAGCGATGAGAGTCGCTTCTGCCTTGGTGCCAATGATGGTCGTATGCGTGTTTGGCGCCGTGCAGGTGAGCGCCACAATCAGGACTGCATACGACCGAGGCACATAGGGCCAACACCCGGCATCATGGTGTGGGGAGCGATCTCCTACACTGGACGTACACCTCTGGTGATCGTCGAGGGGACACTGAATAGTGCAAGGTACATCCAAACCGTCATCGAACCCATCGTTCTACCATTCCTAGACCGGCAAGGGAACTTGCTGTTGCAACAGGACAATGCACGTTCCGCATGTATCCCGTGCCACCCAACGTGCTCTAGAAGGTGTAAGTCAACTACCCTGGCCAGCAAGATCTCCGGATCTGTCCCCCATTAAGCATGTTTGGGACTGGATGAAGCGTCGTCTCACGCGGTCTGCACGTCCAGCACGAACGCTGGTCCAACTGAGGCGCCAGGTGGAAATGGCATGGCAAGCCGTTCCACAGGACTACATCCAGCATCTCTACGATCGTCTCCATGAGAGAATAGCAGCCTGCATTACTGCGAAAGGTGGATATACACTGTACTAGTGCCGACATTGTGCATATTCTGTTACCTGTGTCTATGTGCCTGTGGTTCTGTCAGTGTGATCATGTGATGTATCTGACCCCAGGAATGTGTCAATAAAGTTTCCCCTTCCTGGGACAATGAATTCACGGTGTTCTTATTTCAATTTCCAGGAGTGTATATGTGTTAACAGATATCCATGTTAATGATGTAAAAGAACTACAGTATTTACGGTGAACAATTAAGGTGAGGCTTATTTGAACAAATTAATTTAAAACATAGACGATAATTAGTTCCTCGAATTCTAGATGAACTCAGATTTACAACGTTAACATTAGTCTCTGTCATCTCATATACCGTTATCAAGGATACTTTCAACTTAGTTCTACACATGAGCTCACCTAGACTTCGAGCACCAATTGGGTAGTTTAAACGAATAATTAGAATTCTGTCTTATGGGATTGATTACTGTAACCATACCTTACTCAGATCTCGAGAGCGTTTAGCTAATAATTAGAAGCATGTATTACGTTGGTTGTAAATCACAAAGTAATATTCGTCTCTAAATTCCCTCCACTTGCTTCGCTGCCAATTTAATTGAGCTGTACTCTGTGTGATACGAATACGTTTTGTACTTAAGCTTTCCCAGACTTCGAGATCCAGACTTTTGTGTATTTTATGTAAATAAGTTTACTCAGTTCCACGTCATTCGTTGACCATAATACTGTTCTACTTTCTTTATGTCATAAAAATGAGAACCTATAAGGTTATGTACTATTATGATGTCGTATTCGAGTAGTTTTGAAGACTATTCTATGCTGTTATGATGGACGTAAGTTAGTACCGTGACGTAGACCTCTGGTTCCATATCGTATGGTTACATAATAGTAATGTGATAGCTTTTTAGATGACATGGGTTAGCTTCTGTTTTCTGTCCATGCCTTTTTGTAGCGTATTAGATTAACTCAATAAATTTCTGTTGAATATAGTTATAAAATCTTAATTTTCACGGCCAGTAATATCCGAATTAGTTAAATGTTCCGGACTACTGCTTCTTGATCGAACGGATTTTACATTTAAGGCCACACCCACGCACACAGGCCGTTATCTACACCGCGATTTGAGCCAACACCCACAACAAAGGCGAGCAATTATGAAAACGTTACCATAAAAACGCTTTTGGGTAGAGAAAGGAACATCTGAGGTAAAGATCTGCTTGACACGGGATTAAAACATCTCAACAATTCACTGCTCAAGAATAGTTATTCGCCCGCTAAGGCAAAAAGAGCGTTAATACCGTGGTGCAATAGTCATACTGATGCACAAACGTCCCTGAAATCAAAATGTTTCCTGCTTTTCATTAAGGACATTACTGTCCATATAGAAACAGATGATGGAAAAACGGAATATCGCAGTAATTTCCACCCGGAAAAACCAACAATTTATGGGATTCTGCGTAGTTGTGCGGAGGGATACGTGGTTATCAGAAAAACGAATAACTAAAAACGATTACAACAGCATAAGGTCGTTTGTAAAGGGGGTGGGAGGGGAGAGGTAGACAGACCAACTGTTGCTCTTGCGGAGCATGCCTTGCTTCCAAAGGACCACCACATTTATTTTAACAGGGTTCAAGTACTGGCTGCCACAAGTGGATACCGTGAAAGGCTGTACAGACAGATTACAGAGACTGTAAAGCACCCAAGAAATTTCAGTAGGAAGAGGGACGCGTGAAATTGTCACTCGAAATTTGGATCCCAGTTTTGAACAAGATATATACCAGTTTTTCACCATTGTGTGATAGAAACAGCGGACCACAGACAGCATTTGATAATGGATGGTTGGCCTGCGCAGGAGCTCGTGTAAACGGAATTTGGCTGCAATCGGTAGCGTGCTAGTTTGTAAATCGGACACAAAGAAGCAAAGATATCCCTTGAAAGTGCCCTCCACATTTGGGGACGAAGCGTTGGGTATAAATATGAAATCCGTTCGATCACAGCAAAATACACCAGAAAATTTTATTAGCTGTATATAATGCAGTACCTACAATGATGCTCTACACTCGCTTACCAAGATGTTATTTGATCCATACATAATGCTACATATCGTACCCTTCTATAAAATAAATTCGGTTGTACTTGTATGTCGTTCTTATAACTTTTATATTCACGACTACCTTGCATTATATGTATTTTTAAATACAAATCACTGCAAGACTTGTTGTTTTATATTATTTTCCAGTTTACCCTAACATACATAGTTCTATGACAGACCTTGGATTAGTTGTCGAGTCCTCATACCGTATACATGGTTTCTTAGCATGTAAACCTTTTCTGTAGATTGGCTTTCTCTACCCTTTGCGTTTTAGTTTTGCCTTGGCTAAGTGCTTGGTCTTCTTTACATTTTAGTCAACTTTCTTTTTACCATCTAAGGAACATCGTAAAACCTTAAATCAATTGTACAAAGTGCAGTTTCTAATTTTTAATCAGAACCTAAGTAAATTCACACATTGGCACAGTCCAGTTAAGACTTTTATGAGATATATCATGCTTTACTACAGCCTACTGTTATAATTACAGAAACAGCTGCAATATATTTGTGAAAAATCTTTTCACATTATCTAACATCGATTTGTTTCTGTTACTGCTCCCTTGCGGAATTTGGTATAAAATGTTGACCACTGATGATCATAGGTCTAGCGTCTGTGGATATTATCAATACTGAAATATGGGTGGTTATACTCCTCATATTGTTTTGTTGCCATCTAGAATATTTTGTAATTGTGTGACATCAGGTATCTTAACACTTTTTATTATTGCATTTTAAGAAACAAACAGAAATATATATATATATTGGTATCACTGTATTTTAACCACAAAATTTATTATTCCTTGATGCTGGCTCATCTTATCAAACATAACCGAAATGTAAATTACATTCACTTAATATTTTGAGATCGGAAAAAATTATCGTATACTCTATAAGACTGCAATAACGTTGAAAGCTTGTTTTTGCTGTAAATGTACTGTTGTGCTTTGTATAAAGCATCACGTTGTTCCTGCATTATATGTTTTGTATGAGACTGCTGCCACCTCGTGGTACTCTGTAGTGTTATGTTATTCTTTTGACAATTTTCCGACAGAGAGGAGCCGGTTATCAACATACGCACATCTGACGGCAGTGGATGTGCTCTATCCGACGTATCTGACAACTCCGTGCCTTGCTGATACAGTTATGGGGATTATGTTAGAGTACTTCGTGCTGCATGGGTGTGTCTTTTCTGCGTTTTCTTTCAAGTAATACTTTTTAGATCTCAATTTTCCTCTATGTTGTCAATGGATAAATGAGCAAATTTAGGGGCTTTATTATTCATGTATCCAAATGTATGTAAAACTGAGTTAACGTTTTTTTTCGTTTCCAAATTTTGTGTGTTAATTACAAATCTTGTAACATACACACACCAAAAAAAGGTTTGTATCACCTCGGCTCAGAGAGTTCAGAAACCTGTACAGAAAATTGTAATAGAGGATAACATAAACTTCATTTCCGTCGTTCACATTGCTCATAAAAACCACACATTGTATGTTGTACCACCACACATCGAGACCTTAAGAGGTAGTGATCCAGGTTGCTGTACACAACGGTACCTTTAATACCCAGTAGCACATCCTCTTGCACTGATGCATACCTGTATTCGTCGTGGCATACTATCCACAAGTTCATCAAAGCACTGTTGGAGCAGATTTTCCCACTCCTTAACGGCCATTCGGCGTAGGTCCCTCAGAGTGGTTGGTGGGTCATTTCGTCCATAAACAGACCTTTTCAATCTATTCCAGGCATGTTCGATAGGGTTCATGTCTAGAGAAAATGCCGGCCACTCTATTCCAGCGATGTCATTATCCTGAAGGAAGTCATTCACAAGATTTGCACGATGGGGGCGAGAATTGTCGTCCATGAAGACGAATGCCACGCCAATATGCTGCCGATATGGTTGCACTATCGGTCGAAGAATGGCATTCGATTATAGTGCAGCCATTACGGCGCCTATCATGACCACCAGACAACACGAGCCTTGTACCTGCTTCGTGGTGGAATGATAGGAACTGATCGGCTGTCGGACCCCCTCCGTCTAATAGGCGCCACCTATCCCGTAAGTTGATTGACCACTGTGATGACATGAAGACATCCAGCCAAAAAGTTATAATGAAGTAAAGTACCAAATCATGAAAAACAGAGGGACCCATAGTAGTAAACGGTAGGGAACTCAGAACCAAATAATGACAGGCAAATCACGGAGTTATCATACAGACGACCAGTCCAGTCATACTGGAAGCAGTCTGGTTGTAAGATATTATTAAATGAAAGTGTCGGTGCCTTAAATTACAGAAAAACAGGAGGAACTTTGGCAGTGGTAAATTCATTTCATATAATCTTGGGATTAAACTGATAATTACGTAGGCTGTCAACAGTTGCAAATAATCATCTCCTCTTCTTCTGCCTTTTATTACAGCAAAACTGTGGGTTAGCGACCTCAGCTACGATAACTAATCCTTGTGATTTACACTGCAGGAAATTCTGGAAAGTCAGTCTCATATGCTGGCCAGTAGGGTAACGTGGGGTAAACCCGACCTAATAATTTCTTGTGGACATAAAACACTTATCCAAGGTCAGATCATAACGTTATATACGTTAAATTATACATAATATAAAGGATCAACTGTTTTCCAAATATTTTTGTTATGTCATTAATAGTTTTTGAGATATCCGTATTTTAAGAAACGTCCATTTTTGCCATTTGCAAAAATGATCGGGTAAATCCAATCACATGTTTGTTTGGCTAATTTTACGTTGAAATAGTTCTACATAAACGCTTTTTTTGGGAAATAATTATAAGTAATTATGTTTTTTACATAACACATATTCAAAAAAATAACAATGTTTAGAGTACCAAATGCACTGAAAGTTAAATGTATGTAAATTTTAATTGAAAAAATATGATTTCATTGCAAGGCGGTGCAACAGCAATGTCGATCTCGGAATGTTAGAATTACGAGCGACAGCTCGTAAAGACATTCCCATTTTCGCTGCAGCAACTGCTCGGCGAATATCGGTTTGATTGCGTTTTGTCGTTTTTAGTTTGTTATATGACATCATTTTCCTAATAATAATCCAAAATTCACTATCAAAATATCCGCGGGTGTACTGCCGGTCTACAGTGTCCAACGGGCACAATATTTCGGCGATCATACACGTCACCATCATCAGGTGAACTGACGGACTGAGCTCAGTCCGTCAGTTCACTTGATGATAGTCCATCAGTTCACCTGATGATGGCGACATGTATGATCGCCGAAATATTGTGCCCGTTGGACACTGTAGACCGGCAGTACAACCGTGGATATTTTTATTATCAAATACGCCGGGAGAAACTCAAGAATCATAAAATTCACTATGTTTACATATATAAATAATTCCATACACACACACGATAAAAAATAATCAATTGGTTTTAACCCACCATTTAGCGGTCCGATTTTCCCCACCGCGCCATGTTTCATTAAACACACATAGAAACGATTTCCACGACATTTCCAACAAAAACGATACATACACTGAGTAGGTCACTAAAAGCACTACATAAATCAATTACCGTTTTTTTTGCGATCGTTGTATTTAATAAGTTAAATCTAGTGCTGCAATTTGCACAAAAATTAAATTGAAACAATCGAAAACACACTTTTTGTCTTTTGGGTGTCAAATGCGACAAAGCTGCCAAGGTGACATTTTCGTAATTTCGAATTCTCTATATGGTAACACGTGACAGGATTCGAACCTGCGACCGTGGCGGTCGCGCGGTTCCAGACTGAAGCGCCTAGAACCGCTCGGTCACACAGGCCGGAAGGCCATCGCAGTCAAACTCAGATAGATCTCATGCCTTCACCATTCTACACACGGACACCACACGCTCAGTGATGTTACTGTACATGGACGGTGGGTGTGTCTGAGTAGCAGTCATTCCTCGCCAGGTGACTCTGGTGTCCCCTGGACCGCTTTATATCGATAGTAGAACAGTGATCATAACGTTCTGGTTCAAATGGCTCTGAGAACTATGGGACTCAACTGCTGTGGTCATCAGTCCCCTAGAACTTAGAACTACTTAAACCTAACTAACCTAAGGACATCACACACATCCATGCCCGATGCAGGATTAGAACCTGCGACCGTAGCAGCCGCACGGTTCCGGACTGGGCATAACGTTCTGGATGATTAGCATATGCTCATGAAATTCGCTGAATTAAAAATATGTGGTAACATATACGAGAAAATGTAAAGCATAAATTACATATCGTGTTATCTTATTTGAATTGTGGTATGAAACTTTCAACATATCAGCGTTTTTCTTCTACCACATATTGCTTATTATTAGTACAGATCACTTGTAGGGCGTTAATATATGTAGATAGCTCAAAAATGATATTGCTACATTAGTAAACAGTTGCAAGGACATGCAACGACATCTTCTGTGGCAAAGTGACCTCTGATGCATGGACGTCTTTTTCCTACTTTTGCTTTTTTACATTTTTCAGCATTGTGATCCGCAAGAGGTTTCAACGCCCGAATGAAATGCTCCATCTGTCAGACCTATGTAATTAATGTAATTGATTGTAGTACATTTCAATATCTTAATGCGATCTTACAAAATGCAGGGAACTTAGGGTATCCCTTCCTACTTTACGTTTATATCATTAACATGAACAACATGAACAACTTCTCCAGTATGAATAATGTACAAAGCGAACATTAAGAATAAATTCTGTGGAAAGAATTTAATGGAGGTATGCCCGGAAAATTTTTAACGAACGCAAATACTCGAAATACTTGCAACAATACAGTGATGCTCCGACACCCTTTCACCTATAGTTGTTTATATTTAAATATACTGCGTAAAATTTTCCATAATTTCGTTTACTGAAAATTAGAGGAAAGTGCATATCATCTCCAATGTCTTTCCTTTGAACTAAAAGCAATCAAAACTGTAGCTACCCATTAAAATAAATAAATTATTGGCGGAAAATTTTGGTTACATTGAAGTTACGAGAAAGAAGAACATGGAAGTGCTTAAGTCCTGGTTTGCAGAACGTCGTCAAACATTTAACAGATTGATGATACAATATTACAAGCTTCCTTTCACTCCCAGACACTCTCAGGATCGTATTCTATGGTCACAGCAATAGAAGTACATACCTGTTATCTAGTTCGTTAATCTAACAGTTCATTAATAATATGGCCAGTGGGGAACGTGAAGCGACTGACGGCTGAGCCTACTGCTTCTACAAATTCCTCTCAAAAACCTCAGTTTACTCCAAGTTATGCAGGGATGCATAACATTTATGTGTTTTCTTATTTGGACTGTGCTAATTTCACAGTCTCAGAGTAACAACCACAATAACTGCCTTACTGGATTTACAAATACCGATCACTGCCTCCCAATACAATATTCACTTCCACGGCTCATTTTGGTCCCATGGTAGTTATGCCCCGATATCTTCAGATATTTTATATATTGTCCCTCTGCCTGATTACGACTGTCCACATACACTCCTGGAAATTGAAATAAGAACACCGTGAATTCATTGTCCCAGGAAGGGGAAACTTTATTGACACATTCCTGGGGTCAGATACATCACATGATCACACTGACAGAACCACAGGCACATAGACACAGGCAACAGAGCATGCACAATGTCGGCACTAGTACAGTGTATATCCACCTTTCGCAGCAATGCAGGCTGCTATTCTCCCATGGAGACGGTCGTTGAGATGCTGGATGTAGTCCTGTGGAACGGCTTGCCACGCCATTTCCACCTGGCGCCTCAGTTGGACCAGCGTTCATGCTGGACGTGCAGACCGCGTGAGACGACGCTTCATCCAGTTCCAAACATGCTCAATGGGGGACAGATCCGGAGATTTGCTGGCCAGGGTAGTTGCCTTACACCTTCTAGAGCACGTTGGATGGCATGGGATACATGCGGACGTGCATTGTCCTGTTGGAACAGCAAGTTCCCTTGCCGGTCTAGGAATGGTAGAACGATGGGTTCGATGACGGTTTGGATGTACCGTGCACAATTCAGTGTCCTCTCGACGATCACCAGAGGTGTACGGCCAGTGTAGGAGATCGCTCCCCACACCATGATGCCGGGTGTTGGCCCTGTGTGCCTCGGTCGTATGCAGTCCTGATTGTGGCGCTCACCTGCACGGCGCCAAACACGCATACGACCATCATTGGAACCAAGGCAGAAGCGACTCTCATCGCTGAAGACGACACGTCTCCATTCGTCCCTCCATTCACGCCTGTCGCGACACCACTGGAGGCGGGCTGCACGATGTTGGGGCGTGAGCGGAAGACGGCCTAACGGTGTGCGAGACCGTAGCCCAGCTTCATGGAGATGGTTGCGAATGGTCCTCGCCAATACCCCAGGAGCAACAGTGTACCTAATTTGCTGGGAAGTGGCGGTGCGGTCCCCTACGGCACTGCGTAGGATCCTATGGTCTTGGCGTGCATCCGTGCGTCGCTGCGGTCCGGTCCCAGGTCGACGGGCACGTGCACCTTCCGCCGACCACTGGCGACAACATCGATGTACTGTGGAGACCTCACGCCCCAAGTGTTGAGCAATTCGGCGGTACGTCCACCCGGCCTCCGGCATGCCCACTATACGCCCTCGCTCAAAGTCCGTCAGCTGCACATACGGTTCACGTAAACGCTGTCGCGGCATGCTACCAGTGTTAAAGACTGCGATGGAGCTCCGTATGCCACGGCAAACTGGCTGACACTGACGGCGGCGGTGCACAAATGCTGCGCAGCTAGCGCCATTCGACGGCCAACACCACGGTTCCTGGTGTGTCCACTGTGCCGTGCGTGTGATCATTGCTTGTACAGCCCTCTCGCAGTGTCCGGAGCAAGTATGGTGGGTCTGACACACCGGTGTCAATGTGTTCTTTTTTCCATTTCCAGGAGTGTAGTTCTTGCCTCGTCGATTCTACATCTACATCTACATGCATACTCTGCAAATCAAAGTACCCGGCAGAGGGTTCATCGAACCATATTCACAATTCTCTATTATTCCAATCTTGTATAGCGCGCGCAAAGAAAGATCATTCATATCTTTCCGTACGAGCTCTGATTTCCCTTATTTTATCGTGATGATCGTCTCTCCCTATGTAGGTAGGTGTCAACAAAATATTTTCGCATTCGGAGGAGAAAGTCGGTGATCGGAATTTCGTGTGAAGATTCCGTAGCAACGAAAAACGCCTTTCTTTTAATGATGTCCATCCCAAATCTTATATCATTTCTGTGACACTCTCTCCCATATTTCGTGATAATACAAAACGCGCTGCCCTTCTTTGAACTTTTTCGATGTACTCCGTCAGTCCTATCTGGTATGGATCCCACACCGCACAGCAGTATTCCAAGAGAGGACGGACAAGTGTAGTGTAGCAGTCTCCTTAATAGATCTGTTACATTTTCCAAGTGTTCATATGGCTCTCAGCACTATGGGACTAACTGTTGGGGCCATCAGTCCCCAGTAACCTAGAACTACTTAAACCAAACCTAACCCAAGAACATCACACCCATCCATGCCCTAGGCAGGATTCGAACCTGCGAGCGTAGCGGTCGCGTGGTTCCCATACGATAATAGTTGGGCATGATTTTAATTTACCCTCGAAATGTTGGCGAAAATACATGTTTAATTCGGGGGTATGCATCAAATATTATCCGAAATTGTGCTAAATGCATTCTCTGAAAATTATTTTGATCAGTTAGTTCATGAGCCATCGCGAACAGTAAACGGTTGTGAAAACACACTTGACCTCTTAGCAACAAATAATTCGGAGATAATAACGAGCATCAAAACCGATACAGAGATTAGTGAACACAGGGTTGTCGTAGTGAAACTGAATATTGTAGTGTCCAAATCCTCGAAAAATAAGCGAAAAATATACCTACTCAAAAAAGCAGATAAAAATTCACTTGACGCGTACCAGAGAGACAACCTCCACTCCTTCCAAATTAATGATGTAAGTGTAGACCAGATGTGGCTTAACTTCAAACAAATAGTATCGGTAGCAATTGAGAAATTTATACCAAATAAATTAACAAATTACGGAGCTGATCCTCCTTGGTACACAAACTGGTTAGAACACAGTGGCACAAACAACGAAACAAACATGCCAAATTTAAATAAAGGAAAAATCCTCAACACTGATGATCTTTTACATAAGCTCGAAATTTACCACGGACTTCAATGCGAGATGGCTACAACAGTTTCCACAACGAAACGTCTCGAAACCTGGCAGAAAAGCCAAAGAGATTATGGTCGTGTGTGAAGTAAGTTAGCGGCAAGAAACAATCAATGCCTTCTCTGCGCGATAGCAATGGAGATACTATCGAAAACAGTGCTGCCAAAGCAGTGTTACTAAACACAGTCTTCCGAAATGCCTTCACAAAAGACGACGAATTAAATATTCCAGAATTAGAATCAAGAACAGCTGCCTTCCTGAGAGACAATCTCCACTCATTCCAAATTAACAATATAAGTGTAGACCAGATCTACATCTAAATCCACATTGATACTCTGCCAATAACATTTAAATGCCTGGCAGAGCGTTCATCGAACAACCTTCTCAATTCTCTATTATTCCAATCTCGTATAGCGCGCGGAAAGAATGAACATCTGTATCTTTCCGTACGGGCTCTGATTTCCCTTATTTTATCTTGGTGATCGTTCCTCCCCATGTAGGTCGGTATCAACAAAATATTTTTGCATTCGGAGAAGAAAGTTGGTGATTGGAATTTCGTGAGAAGATTCCGGCACAACGAAAAACGCCTTTCTTTTAATGATGCCCAGCGCAAATTCTGTATCATTTCTATGACACTCTCCCATATTTCGCGATAACACAAAACGTGCTCCATTTATTTGAACTTTTTCGATGTACTCAGTCAGTCCTATGTGGTAAGGATCCCACACCGTGCAATAATATTTTAAAAGAGGACGAACAAGCGTAGTGTAGGCAGTCTCCTTTGTAAGTCTGTTACATTTTCTAAGTGTCCTGCCAATAAAACGCAGTCTTTGGTTAGCCATCACCACAACATTTTCTATGTGTTCCTTCCAGTTTAAATTGTTCGTAATTTTGGCTTAAATTCAAAGAAATAGTATCGGCAGCAATTGATAGATTTATACGAAATAAATTAACAAGCGATGGAGCTGATCCTCCTTGGTACACGTAAAGGGTCAGAACACTGTTGCAGAAACAACGAAACAAAAATGCCAAAGTTAAACAGACGCAAAATCCCCAAGATTGTCTATCTTTTGCAGAAGATCAAAATTTAGAGCGGACTTCAATGAAAGAAGCTTATAACAGTTTCCACAACGAAACTTTGTCTCGAAACCTGGCAGAAAGTCCAAAGAGATTATGGTCGTATGTGAGGTATATTAGCGGCAAGAAAAATTCAATGCCTTCTCTGTGCGATAGCAATGGAGATATTGTCGAACACAGTGCTGCCAAAGTAGAGTTACTAAACACGGACTTCCGAAATGCCTTCACAAAAGAAGACGAAGTAAATATTCCATAATTCAAATAGAGAACAGCTGCCAACATGAGTAACGTAGAAGTAAATATCCTCGGAGTAGTGAAGCAATTTCAATCACAAAATAAAAGCGTCTTCTGGTCCAGGCTGTATACCAATTAGGTTCCTTTTGGAGTATGCTGATGTATTAGCTCCATACTTAACAATCATATACAGCCATTCGCTCGACGAAAGATCCGTACCCAAAGAATGGAAAGTTGTACATATCACACCATTATTCAAGAACGGTAGTAGGAGTAATCCACTAAATCACAGGCTCATATGGTTAACGTCGATATGAAGCAGGATTTTGGAACATATATTGTGTTTAAACATTATGAATTACCTCGAAGAAAACTGTCTATTGACACACAATCAACATGGGTTTAAAAAACATGGTTCCTGTGAAATATGAAGCGTTGAGTGCTATTGACAAGGGACTTCCGGAAGGCTTTTGACACTGTACTACACAAGCGGCTAGTAGTGAAATTGCGTGCTTATGGAATATCATCTCAGTTATATGACTGAATTCGTGATTTCCTGTCAGAGATGTCACAGTTCGTAGTAACTGACGGAAAGTCATCGAGTAAAACAGAAGTGATTTCTGGCGTTGCCCAAGGTAGTGTTTTAGGCCCTTTGGTGTTCCTTACCTATATAGACGATTTGGGAGACAATCAGAGCAGCCGTCTTAGGCTGATTGCACATGACGCCTCGTTTACCGACTGGTAAAGTCATCAAAAGCCAAAAAATAAAATAAAAATAAAAAATTACATACGATTTAGAAAAGAAAATTGGCAGATGACCCTAAATAACGAAAAGTGTGAGGACAGCCACATGACTGCTAAAATTAATTCGTTAAATTTTGGTTACAAGATAAATCAGTTTAATCTAAAGGCCGTAAATTCAACTTAATACCTAGCTATTTCGTTGAATACTTAGGTATTAAAATTACAACAATTTAGACTGGAAGGAACGCATAGAATATGTTGTGGGAAGGCTAACCAAAGACTGCGTTTTGTTGATAGGACACTTGGAAAAGCCGGCTGGTGTGGCCGTGCTGTTCTAGGTGCTACTACCTAGTCGGGCACGTGTTTGAAATCAAACTCAAGATTTATTTGAAACTTTCAGCAACTGCATCATCTGAATTGGGAGGTCGGTACCAATTATTATTTTATTCCGGTTGCAAACAATGACTTCTGCCCATACTAATTCACAGGAAGTACCTACTTCAATTTCGCAACGAGCTACACTACTCCTAACAGCTACAAACACGCCACCGCCAACCATGTTTTGCCTATCCTTCGGAACACCGTTAGGTTCTTCGCAAAAATTTCGGCTGAGCTTATATCCGGCTTTAGCCAGCTTTCGGTGCCTATAACGATTTGAGCATCAGTGCTTTCTATTAGCGCTTGGAGCTCTGGTACTTTCCCAAGACATCTTCGACAATTTACAACTATTATACCATTCTGTTATTTTGAGATGATCCTCGTCATTTCTGCTGGTTAAATCTCAGCTTTTTTCTGTAACATGACACCTCAAATGCTTCGATTAGCTACTCTTCCATTTTCCCCACAGCCCATATCACGCAGCGGTCCGCCTTCATAGCTGGGTGGACAGCGTAGATGGTTGCTTTGTGGAGAACCCGGACTCAACTAGCGGTGCTACCAAGGATTCTTTCCTTGGTGGGAGCACTGGTACGGGATGCACTTAGCCTCGTGATGCCAACTGATTACATTTTCGAATTCGGAGTAGGGTCCCGCGATCTGGAATGTCGGCGAATCGGTCGAGAGCGGTATCCGGACAATATGATTCTCCCATAGCGCTCCCCATGTCAGCATAAGCCAGAGTGTGACACAGCGGCCGGTGGACAACCTTCATGCCTGAACGAGGAATTCGTTTCATCATATAGTATCTGCTACGTCCGTTATGTCCTAAGTGTGATTTGGAGTTACGACTGAGATGGAATTGATTGGAAGTTTTATTATCGCTGAGAAAATCTATGTGCAATTGACCTGATAACGAGCTAAAACATAACTTATATCACTGTTTTAATAAACACTTATGGCCTGAAAGCAGAATTCTTCATTGCAGAACGCTAAGCAGAAGGTTAGACTGCACCGGCTGTACCAATGGAGAATAGATGATAATAGACGAAAGGGTGGTCGTTTTTGTCTACAGTACAGCAGAGCATAAAAGTAAACCGAATGAAAATAATCCAACCTATGTAAGATATATGAACTGTATTTCCGTTGCTGTATTACAAAGCAGACATCATTCAGTAGACAACGAGTAAGGCCAAACACTTTACATTTTATATTCCACACATGATGGATGTCGTTCGCCACATTAGTAAATACTCTCAGACTATAGAGCTGATGATCTTCAAAACCACTGATATGGAAATTAAATGAATAACAGTGAAACTGGAAAGTAATTTAGGAGATTGGAGGTTGTACAGTTTTGTCCATTTCAGATGTGAAAACTGGTTGATCCAGAGAATTTTAGAGTAGAAAATAAAGATAGATGCCACTTGTTATACTCAAGTATACGAACCGTTTCCAGAGTGAATGCTTTTGTGCTAATGTGCTATAAAAGATGCGATCTTAAAAGGATTGAACACTTGATATGTAACTAATAAGCCGTATAGTCTTCCTGTAGAAAACATCTAATGCAGTCTCATTGTTTAAGTGCTGAACTTAATTTCTTCCATGTTTTCGAGTTTGGTCAAAAATAGAACTTGTCACTCTTGACTACAATACCTGACCTGTCACAGAGAACAAGGGGATGACCCAAAAGTGTAGTATTTCACTGGCATATTTTCATACCGAACCAGGCAATAACATTCAGAAATGTGTGTGGTGCGATCATTCATGCTAACACAGAGTATATAGCGCGGTTCAGCTACGTTGTTCATCTAAAATGTTTCCGGAACCTTTTAAGATGCCATAATTCGGTTTTGACCCCGATGAATGATACGAAAACCTTCAACGAAAGACGCATAGCCTCTATTCATTGCTGCATTAATTCCAGAGATGTCGGTATCAACTTCGATTTTTCAAATGAAAATATATTAATTTCTGCTGCTAATATAGTATTTATAAGAGGAACAAGTTCATCGACAGTTTAGGAGTTTATGAGTTTTGGAGTAATTAAAATATTTAGAATCTATGATTTACACGGTTTGCACGTGAAACCGATTGCTGTCTTATGTGGAAGTTGTTATACGGCGGACTCGCGACAAGTTGAGAGCAGAAATTATATAGGACGTTTTTAGAAAAGGATGTTGTAACCGATTCTTCCGAAAGTACTAAGCTATGAAAAGATACTCTTTGTCGTTTCGTGAGTAGTTTCTCACAATTTTTCCAGTAGAAAACACCATCACGTTATCTGAAACGATTCAGGAAATACCAGGAGTGAACAACTTAGAATTGATATCTCTGTACTGGCAGATTCTGAGGACGACCTACAAAAAGAACTTCGAACTAAAATCTGAGCTATTCTATTTGAATCCATATGACGAGAAACTAAAATCTATACCTTTTGTAGGAGAGAATCCAACGTTGCAGTTACAAAGGTCAGATTGGCAGGAGAACTTACTATGTTAACTATTTAGGTGACATAAATTATGTGAATGACATACACAAACAACTTTGTAACCTTAAAATTATTTTGAATTTGAAGAATCTATGCATCACAGAAAACAAGTTCTTAAAACGAAAATACTTGAATAAATCAGTATTACTTTTAGAAACAATGAATAATTGAACGATATTTACAGAAGCGATATGCGGATTTCGAATAGACTACAGGAGAACCACAGGCAAACATGAGAGCGAAAACAGAACAGAGTAACAATGTAATCAGAAGACGCTCTCTGATCCAGTGAAATTAGAAAACAAGCGAACATTTAGAGTCCAAAAATAAAATTAAGGTTAACAGACAAAAGCGCAAGGAGATTTATATAAAAATGAAGAGTGAATGACTGCCAAACTCGTGTCAAGGCAGATCAACAAATTATTGCACACCAAAAAGAACCTCTTTTTACTAAGAGGTTGTAAACTTACGAGATGGATGTTTGCGTTCTGAATGACTGACGGCTTTAAATGGCTGTCTGCGCGTTGCATAAATTAAGTCTCATAATAATACAAATGAGTTATTAATAGTAATAATGAATTTCAGTATTCAGAAATAAAAAGGAATTCGTTAAACTTCGGATACACGACAAATCTAAAAGCCGTAAATTCTACTAAATAGCTAGGTATTACAATTACGAACAACTTAAATTGGAAGGAGACTGCCTACACTACGCTTGTCCGTCCTATTTTAGAATACAGCTGCGCCATGTGGGAACTTTACCAGATAGGGCTAACGGAGTGCATCGAAAAAGTTCAAAGAAGGGCTGCACATTTTGTATTATCGCGAAATATGGGAGTGAGTGTCACAGAAATGATACAGAAAGGCGTTTTTCGTTGCGACGGAATCTTCTCACGAAATTCCAATTACCAACTTCCTCCTTTGAATGTGAAAATATTTTTTTGACACCGACCTACATAGGGAGAAAGGATCACCACGATAAAATAAGGGAAATCAGAGCTCGCACGGAAATATATAGGTGTTCGTTCTCTCCGCGCGCTATAAGAGATTGGAATAATAGAGAATTGTGAAGGTGGTTCAATGAACTCTCTGCTAGGCAGTTAAATGTGATTTTGAGAGTACCCATGTATCTGTAGATGTAGATGTAGAAACGTCTTTGTCGAACATGCTCATATAAACAAGGAAGTTTTGAAAAATTAATTTTCTTAAACTTTAAGATCCCTCAAATTTTTAATATATATACAAACTAAAGACGCGGTTGGGCCACCCTCTCCCCAAGGGGAGTGGCGGGTTCAGCGGCGTTCGCGGCGCACGAGGCGGAGGGTCAATGTGGAGGCTGGCCGTGTGGCATCGCCCGCTCTGCCTGTGAGTGGACATGTGGCTGCTCCTTCAGCAAGGTCCGAGCAGGCACACGGGGGGAGGGGTTTATTAGTTATTGGGAGCTCCAACGTTAGGCGGGTGATGGAGCCCCTTAGGAAAATAGCGGAAAGGTCGGGGAAGAAGGCCAGTGTTCACTCTGTCTGCTTGCCGGGGGGTCTCATCCGAGATGTGGAGGAGGCCCTACCGGCGGCGATAGAGAGCACTGGGTGCACCCGACTGCAAATTGTTGCTCATGTCGGCACCAATGACTCTTGCCGTCTGGGTTCAGAGGTCATCCTCAGTTCGTACAGGCGGTTGGCGGAGTTGGTGAAGGTGGAAAGCCTCGCTCGCGGGGTGGAATCAGAGCTAACTATTTGTAGTATCGTTCCGAGAACCGATCGCGGTCCTCTGGTTTGGAGCCGAGTGGAAGGCTTAAACCAGAGGCTCAGACGATTCTGCGGAGAGCTGGGGTGCAAATTTCTCGACCTCCGCTATCGGGTGGAGAAATGTAGGGTCCCCCTGAATAGGTCAGGCGTGCACTACACGCCGGAAGCGGCTACGAGGGTAGCGGAGTACGTGTGGAGTGCATATGGGGTTATTTAGGTTAGAGAATTCCCTCCCTAGGCCCGACAAGACGCCTCCTGAGACGCGGCAAGGCAGGAGTAGGCAAAATGCAACAAGGAATAACAATATTAATGTGCTAATAGTAAACTGCAGAAGCGTCTATAGAAAGGTCCCAGAACTGCTCTCATTAATAAACGGTCACAACGCCCATATAGTACTAGGAACAGAAAGTTGGCTGAAACCAGACGTAAACAGTAATGAAATCCTAAACTCTGATTGGAATGTATACCGCAGAGATAGGCTGGACAGTGAAGGGGGAGGCGTGTTTATAGCGATAAGAAGTGCAATAGTATCGAAGGAAATTGACGGAGATTCGAATTGTGAAATGATTTGGGTGAAGGTCACGGTTAAAGCAGGCTCAGATATGGTAATTGGATGTCTCTATAGGCCCCCGGGCTCAGCAGCTGTTGTGGCTCAGCACCTGAAGAATAATTTGGAAAATATTTCGAGTAGATTTCCCCACCATGTTATAGTTCTGGGTGGAGATTTTAATTTGCCGGATATAGACTGGGAGACTCAAACGTTCATAACGGGTGGCAGGGACAAAGAATCCAGTGAAATATTTTTAAGTGCTTTATCTGAAAACTACCTTGAGCAGTTAAACAGAAAACCGACTCGTGGCGATAATATATTAGACCATCTGGTGACAAACAGACCCGAACTATTTGAATCAGTTAATGCAGAACAGGGAATCAGCGATCATAAAGCGGTTACTGCGTCGATGATTTCGGCCGTAAATAGAAATATTAAAAAAGGTAGGAAGATTTTTCTGTTTAGCAAAAGTGACAAAAAGCAGATTACAGAGTACCTGACGGCTCAACACAAAAGTTTTGTCTCAAGTACAGATAGTGTTGAGGATCAGTGGACAAAGTTCAAAACCATGGTACAATATGCGTTAGATGAGTATGTGCCAAGCAAGATCGTAAGAGATGGAAAAGAGCCACCGTGGTACAACAACCGAGTTAGAAAACTGCTGCGGAAGCAAAGGGAACTTCACAGCAAACATAAACATAGCCAAAGCCTTGCAGACAAACAAAAATTACGCGAAGCGAAATGTAGTGTGAGGAGGGCTATGCGAGAGGCTTTCAATGAATTCGAAAGTAACGTTCTATGTACTGACTTGGCAGAAAATCCTAAGAAATTTTGGTCCTATGTCAAAGCGGTAGGTGGATCAAAACAAAATGTCCAGACACTCTGTGACCAAAATGGTACTGAAACAGAGGATGACAGACTAAAGGCCGAATTACTAAATGTCTTCTTCCAAAGCTGTTTCACAGAGGAAGACTGCACTGTGCTTCCTTCTCTAGATTGTCGCACAGTTGACAAAATGGTAGATATCGAAGTAGACGACAGAGGGATAGAGAAACAATTAAAATCGCTCAAAAGAGGAAAGGCCGCTGGTCCTGATGGGATACCAGTTCGATTTTACACAGAGTACGCGAAGGAACTTGCCCCCCTTCTTGCAGCGGTGTACCGTAGGTCTCTAGAAGAGCGAAGCGTTCCAAAGGATTGGAAAAGGGCACAGGTCATCCCCGTTCTCAAGAAGGGACGTCGAACAGATGTGCAGAACTATAGACCTATATCTCTAACGTCGATCAGTTGTAGAATTTTGGAACACGTATTATGTTCGAGTATAATGTCTTTTCTGGAGACTAGAAATCTACTCTGTAGGAATCAGCATGGGTTTCGAAAAAGACGATCGTGTGAAACCCAGCTCGCGCTATTCGTCCACGAGACTCAGAGGGCCTTAGACACGGGTTCACAGGTAGATGCCGTGTTTCTTGACTTCCGCAAGGCGTTTGACACAGTTCCCCATAGTCGTTTAATGAACAAAGTAAGAGCATACGGACTATCAGATCAATTGTGTGATTGGATTGAGGAGTTCCTAGATAACAGAACGCAGCACGTCATTCTCAATGGAGAGAAGTCTTCCGAAGTAAGAGTGATTTCAGGTGTGCCGCAGGGGAGTGTCATAGGACCGTTGCTATTCACAATATACATAAATGACCTGGTGGATGACATCGGAAGTTCACTGAGGCTTTTTGCAGATGATGCTGTGGTGTATCGAGAGGTTGCAACAATGGAAAATTGTACTGAAATGCAGGAGGATCTGCAGCGAATTGACGCATGGTGCACGGAATGGCAATTGAATCTCAATGTAGCGAAGTGTAATGTGATGCGAATACATAGAAAGATAGGTCCCTTATCATTTAGCTACAAAATAGCAGGTCAGCAACTGGAAGCAGTTAATTCCATAAATTATCTGGGAGTACGCATTAGGAGTGATTTAAAATGGAATGATCATATAAAGTTGATCGTCGGTAAAGCAGATGCCAGACTGAGATTCATTGGAAGAATCCTAAGGAAATGCAATCCGACAACAAAGGAAGTAGGTTACAGTACGCTTGTTCGCCCAATGCTTGAATACTGCTCAGCAGTGTGGGATCCGCACCAGGTAGGGTTGATAGAAGAGATAGAGAAGATCCAACGGAGAGCAGCGCGCTTCGTTACAGGATCATTTAGTAATTGCGAAAGCGTTACGGAGATGATAGATAAACTCCAGTGGAAGACTCTGCAGGAGAGACGCTCAGTAGCTCGGTACGGGCTTTTGTTGAAGTTTCGAGAACATACCTTCACCGAAGAGTCAAGCAGTATATTGCTCCCTCCTACGTATATCTCGCGAAGAGACCATGAGGATAAAATCAGAGAGATTAGAGCCCACACAGAAGCATACCGACAGTCCTTCTTTCCACGTACAATACGAGACTGGAATAGAAGGGAGAACCGATAGAGGTACTCAGGGTACCCTCCGCCACACACCGTCAGGTGGCTTGCGGAGTACGGATGTAGATGTAGATGTAGACGTGCTCTAGCAACAAGAAGTGCAGTGTGTAACCATTCAGGGCCTTGAAAATAAACTTTTTTATAGTTTTCATATTGTAAATACACGTTTTTCACTTTTTCCAACAACTTTACGTTATAATGACTTTATACAAGACGTTATAATTTATCTATAACACATGGCTTTCTACCATGCAAAATGAAATGCTGTTTCAGTGGTCCATGTAACTATGTTTTCGGATGTTCGCACTATGTTTACCTGTTTCGCGACAAGAAATAAATACTAACATCTACAAAAAATTAAAAAGTTCCTCAAGTATGGCGAATATGAGAAAAGACGAATGCGTTCCCGACTTTTAAAAAGACAAACATTTTCAATGGTGCAAAGGACGAGGAAGTATACAACTAAGATGATAATCCTTGAAGCTTTGTGACAATAATCGCACTGAAAAATATTTTCTTTTTTTTCAGAAGTTCTGTCCCGAATCCTTTCCATTTTTGCTGCATATCTGATTTATTTCTAAAAATTTTAATTAAATTTGGAATGTACGCCGACCAGAGAATGAGATGCCGAGGTACGGGCAATGCGATCTGGTATCGCGCTTCACATTTCGTATTGGCTCCATCTAGGCACGCAGTTTCGCGAGAGCTCATCATGTCACAAAGAAGGAAGAGCCAATTTCATTCGAGAGCGAAGAGGAGAACCTTCTGGATTAATCTCGCAAAGCGGAACTGCTTAATAAAACGCCTCAAGTTCAGAACCCGCTCAGGGTTTAGTAGTTTTGTTCACCAATACTGTAATAAAAGTCACTTCAGATAAAATTTGCTTCTCAAAATACCTATAAAAGTTAGCTGTAAAGGACAAGAAATGTTACAAATGCAGCATAGTTAAAAATAGTTGTCGTCACTGATTCATTATTCGCCCTGACGTGCTTTAAGGATATAACTTTCCTGTACACTTTATTATCATGCTTGACCGTCTTGTGCTGTTCTCTAGAACCACTTCTATGCCTTTCATTAGTCTGTCGTCTAGATTTTTCGCACGTCTTTTAATATGGTAACGGACGTTTTTGGCATACAAAGAGTCCTTCGGCTAAACTACATGTTCCAACAATCTCCAGTTAGTTTACATTACAGACCCGATTACGCCTTCCGCTAAAGTCTGTTCCCTGAACAATGTCTCTATTTCGCTATCTCAAATTACAAAAAGGTTGAAGAGCAATCGCATTCTGTTGCAGGAGCTTTCCCCTCTACCCCTCCCCTATATTTCCAGCATATTACGGAAATTAAATGACAATATAGAACAAAACTCCCGCCTTAACTATTCCCTCCTGTGTACCACATACAAAAGTTTTTCATGAATTACCGTCAGATTGCCTATTAAAAAGATTTATTTATTTTACTCGTATACAGTCTGTACTTACATGTTGACATTACTTTCCCACACAGTCATCACCAAAATTAAAAATCTGTCGAACCGTGAAACAAGATTTTTCGTCCTTTCAATAAAAAACGGTGCCGCCTGATGTTTCAGCCAAGTGTTGATACCATCTTAGAGCTCATTATCACCCATGAAATTCTGTGTATCCAGCCAGGCCTTCAATTTGCAAAGAGATGAAAGTTGCTTGGTGTCACGTCCAGACAATAGAGGGGAAGTTTCGAAATCTCCCAGACAGGATGTATGAGTTTTCCCTTCATTCGATTCGGGGTAAGAGACCGCGCATTGTCTTAAAGGAGAACGTTTGTTTTGGATTTGCTCCGGAGTTTCGTAACGTCACAGTATTTTCATGCATTGCTCTCTTGAAATCTGTTGAAAAATTCTTTGTGATTCCAAAACCAGCCTTTTGCTCTTTGACAGAATCTGCTTGAATTCTTTTGGGCTTATTGGGAGAATGAACGTGCATCCACTGTTTGGACTGTTCTTTACTTTCATTGTTCAGTACTGCATCCTTTACTTCAGTCACGATCCATTACAGAGAATCCTTCCTCTTTTGATAGTAGTGCTGAGTGAATATCATGGACGAGCCTATTCTGTTAGCTTTCTAAACACGAGATATATTACTACCCATCGGGTGCAATACATACTGTATTTTAACCTCTTCATTACACTTTAAAAACGGTTGTCCTTTAAATCTGAGTTACATCTTAAAGAATTCGAGAACCATCGAGCCCTGCATGCAAGAACTCGCAAATATTTTGCACAACACCAACAATCCATTCACGCCAGACAATCTTAGATTAATCTTGGCTGCATTGACTCCTTCAGTATGCACAAAGTGAATGATACACGAAGGCACCAAAGAAACCGGTATATGCATGACTGTTCACATACAGAGATATGTTATTGTTTGTTGTGGTCTTCAATCCAGAGATTGGTTTGATGCAGCTCGCCACGCTACTACATCCTGTGCAAGGTTCTTCATCTCCCAGTACCTACTGCAGCCTTTATCCTTCTGAATCTGCTTAGTGTGTTCATCTGCTGGTCTCCCACTACGATTTTTTTACCGTCCACGCTGCCCTCAAATACTAAATTGGTGATCCCTTGATGCCTCAGAGCATGTCTTACCCACCGATCCCTTCTTCTAGCCAAGCTGTGCCACAAATTTCTCTTTTCCGCAGTTCTATTCAGTACCTTCTAATTAGTTATGTGGTCTACCCGTCTAATTTTCAGCATTCTTCTCTAGCACCACATTTCGAATGCTTCTATTCTCTTTTTGTCTAAGCTATTAATAGTCCATGTTTCACTTCCGTACGTGGCTACACTCCGCACAAGTACTTTCAGAAACGATTTCCTGACACTGAAATCTATGCTCGATGATAACAAATTTCTCTTCTTCAGAAACGCTTTCCTTGCCATTGTCAGTCTACATTTTATATCCTCTCTACTTCGACCATCATCAGTTATTTTGCTCCCCAAATCTACATCTACATTCATACTCCGCAAGCCACCCATCGGTGTGTGGTGGAGGGCACTTTACGTGCCACTGTCATTAACTCCCTTTTCTGTTCCAGTCGCGTATGGTTCGCGGGAAGAACGACTGTCTGAAAGCCTCAGTGCGCGCTCAGATCTCTCTAATTTTACATTCGTGATCTCCTCGGGAGGTATAAGTTGGGGGAAGCAATATATTCGATACCTAATACAGAAACGAACCCTCTCGATACCTGGCGAGCAAGCTACACCGCGATGCAGAGCGCCTCTCTTGCAGAGTCTGCCACTTGAGTTTGTTAAACATCTCCGTAAAGCTGTCACGGTTTCCAAATAACCCTGTGGCGAAACGCGCCGCTCTTCTTTGGATCTTCTCTATCTCCTCCGCCAACCCGACCTTGTACGGATGCCACACTGATGAGCAATACTCAAGTATAGGTCGAACGAGTGTTTGGTAAGCCACCTCCTTTGTTGATGGACTACATTTTCTAAGGATTCTCCCAATGAATCTCAACCTGGTACCCGCCATACCAACAATTAATTTTATATGATCGTTCCATTCAAATCGTTCCGCACGCATACTCCCAGATATTTAACAGAAGTAACTGCTTCCAGTGTTTGTTCCGCTATCATATAATCATACAATAAAGGATCCTTCTTTCTGTGCATTAGCAATATATTACATTTGTCTATGTTAAGGTTCAGTTGCCACTCCCTACACCAAGTGCCTATCCGCTGCAGATCTTCCTGTATTTCGCTACAATTTTCTAATGCTGCAACTTCTCTGTATACTACAGCATCATTCGCGAAAAGCCGCATGGAACTTCCGACACTATCTACTAGGTCATTTATATATATTGTGAAAATCAATTGTACCATAAGACTCCCCTGTGGCACGCCAGAGGTTACTTTAACGTCTGCAGACGTCTCTCCATTGATAACAACATGCTGTGTTCTGTTTGCTAAAAACTCTTGAATCCAGCCACACAGCTGGTCTGATATTCCGTTGGCTCTTACTTTGTTTATCAGGCGACAGTGCGGAACTGTATCGAACGCCTTCCGGAAGTCTAGGAAAATAACATCTACCTGGGAGTATGTATCTAATAATTACTGGGTCTCATGAACAAATAAAGCGAGTTGGGTCTCACACGATCGCTGTTTCCGGAATCTATGTTGATTCCTGCAAAGTAGATTCTGGGTTTCAAAAAACGACATGATACTCGAGCAAAAAACATGTTCTAAATTTCTACAACAGATCGACGTCAGAGATATAGGTCTATAGTTTTGCGGATCTGCTCGACGACCCTTTTTGAAGACTGGGACTACCTGTGCTCTTTTCCAATCATTTGGAACCTTCCGTTCCTCTAGAGACTTGCGGTACACGGCTGTTAGAAGGGGGGAAGTTCTTTCGCGTACTCTGTGTAGAACCGAATTGGTATTCCGTCAGGTCCAGTGGACTTTCCTCTGTTGAGTGATTTCAGTTGCTTTTCTATTCCTTGGACACTTATTTCGATGTCAGCCATTTTTTCATTTGTTCGAGGATTTAGAGAAGGAACTGCAGTGCGGTCTTCCTCTGTGAAACAGCTTTGGAAAAAGGTGTCTAGTATTTCAGCTTTATGCGTGTCATCCTCTGTTTCAAAGCCATCATCATTCCGGAGTGTCTGGATATGATGTTTCGAGCCACTTACTGATTTAACGTAAGACCAGAACTTCCTAGGATTTTCTGTGAAGTCGGTACATAGAATTTTACTTTCGAATTCACTGAACGCTTCACGCATAGCCCTCCTTACGCTAACTTTGACATCGTTTAGGTTCTGTTAGTCTGAGAGGTTTTGGCTGCGTTTAAACTTGGAGTGAAGCTCTCTTTGCTTCCGCAGTAGTTTCCAAACTTCTGTTGTGGAACCACGGTGGGTTTTTCCCGTCCCTCACAGTTTTACTCCGCCCGTACCTGTCTAGAACGCATTTTACAATTGCCTTAAACTTTTTCCATAAACACTCAACATTGTCAGTGTCGGAACAGAAATTTTCGTTTTGATCTATTAGGTAGTCTTAAATCTGCCTTCTATTACTCTTGCTAAACAGATAAACCTTCCTCCCCTTTTTTATATTCGTATTAACTTCCATATTCAGGGATGCTGCAACGGCCTTATGATCACTGATTCCCTGTTCTGCACTTACAGAGTCGAAAAGTTCGGGTCTGTTTCTTATGAGTAGGTCCAAGATGTTATTCTCCACGAGTCGGTTCTCTGTTTAATTGCTCGAGGTAATTTTCGGATAGTACACTCAGTATAATGTCACTCGATGCTCTGTCTCTACCACTCGTCCTAAACATCTGAGTATCCCAGTCTATATCTGGTAAATTGAAATCTCCACATAAGACTATAATATGTTGAGAAAATTTATGTGAAATGTATTCCAAATTTTCTCGCAGCTGTTCTGCCACTAATGCTGCTCAGTCGGGAGGTGGGTAAAAGGAGCCAATTATTAACCTAGCTCGGTTGTTGAGTGTAACTTCCACCCATAATATTTTGCAGGAACTATCCACTTCAACTTCAAAACAGGATAATCTACTACTAACAGCGACAAACACGCCACCACCGGTTGCATGCAATCTATCCTTTCTAAACACCGTCTGTGCCTTTGTAAAAATTTCGGCTGGCTTCATCTCTGGCTTCAGCCAGCTTTCTGTACCTATAACGATTTCAGCTTCGGTGTTTTCTATCAGCGCTTGAAGCTCCGGTACTTCACCAATGCAGCTTCGACAGATTACAATTACAATACCGATTGCTGCTTGGTCCCCGCATGTCCTGACTTTTCCCCACACCCTTTGAAGCTGTTGCCCTTTCTGTACTTGCCCGAGGCCATCTAACCTAAAAAGCCGCCCAGTCCACGCCACACAGCCCCTGCTACCCGTGTAGCCGCTTGCTGCGTGTAGTGGACTCCTGACCTATCCAGCGGAACCCGAAACCCCACCACCCTATGGCGCAAATCGAGGAATGTGCAGCCCACACGGTCGCAGAACCGTCTCAGCCTCTGATTCAGACCCTCCACTCGGCTCTGTATCAAAGGTCCGCAGTCATTCCTTTCGACGATGCTGCACATGGTGAGCTCTGCCTTCATCCCCCTAGCGAGACTGGCAGTCTTCACCAAATCAGATAGCCGCCGGAAGCCAGAGAGGATTTCCTCCGATCCATAGCGACACACATCATTGGTGCCGACATGAGCGACCACCTGCAGATGGGTGCACCCTGTACCCTTCATGGCGTCCGGAAGGACCCTTTCCACATCTGAAATGACTCCCCCCGGTATGCACACGGAGGGCACATTGGTTTTCTTCCCCTCTCTTGCTGCCGTATCCCTAAGGGGCCCCATTACGTTCCTGACGTTGGAGCTCCCAACTATCAGTAAGCCCACCCTCTGCGACCGCCCGGATCTTGCAAACTGAGGGGCAACCTCTGGAATAGGACAAGCTGCCATGTCAGGCCGAAGATCACTATCAGCCTGAGACAGAGCCTGAAACCGGTTCGTCAGACAAACTGGAGAGGCCTTTCGTTCAGCCCTCCGGAATGTCTTTCGCCCCCTGCCACACCTCGAGACGACCTCCCACTCTACCACAGCTAAGGGATCAGCCTCAATGCGGGCAGTATCTCGGGCAACCACAGTCGTAGTCCGATCGGGGGATGCGTGGGACGAGCTGGCCGTCCCCGACAAACCCCCACCCGGACCCCAACAGTGATGCCCATTGGCAACAGCCTCAAGCTGTGTGATCGAAGCCAACACTGCCTGAAGCTGGGAACGAAGGGATGCGAACTCAGCCTGCATCCCTACACAGCAGTTGCAGTCCCTATCCATGCTAAAACTGTTGTGGAAAGAACGTTTGAATTAATCTACAGAGAGCACAAACAATTCGACACAAAATTTAAACTCTTATTAAAATACAAGATTTCCTAGTAAATGCAGTAATGCTGCTACTTGCGCACTGCTGACACACTGCGTGGCGGCGGAAGGAGACTATGCGATTTTACACTATTCAGGTACTAAAAACGCGATGCTACAACTCTCAATTACTATAATACGCCCGAAATTTATGAATTAAACAATGCAAGTACCAAAAACACGCAAAGAAATTAAGAATTAAACTATGTAACAAATGAGTGAGCTAGGAGTATACGACTTGCTGCTGCAGCTGCTTATCCAACGGCGGCAGGGAACACACAGCAAATAGCAATATTCATTCACTACTTTAAGTGTCTCATTTCCTAATCCAATTCCCGCAGCATCACCTGATTTAATCTTACTGCATTAAATTGTCCTCGTTGTGCTTTTGTTGATGTTCATCTTATATCCTTCTATCAATACACTATCCATTCCGTTCAACTGCTCTTCCACGTCCTTTGCTGTCTCTGACAGAATTACAATGTCATTGTCGAATCTCAAAGTTTTTATTTCTTCTCCATGCATTGTAATGCCTACTCCGAATTTTTCTTTTGTTTCCTTCACTGCTTGCTCAATATACAGATTGAATAACATCGGGGAGAGGCTACAACCCTGTCTCACTCCTTTCCCAATCACTGCTTCCCTTTCATGCCCCTCGACTCTTATTACTGCCATCTGGTTTCTGTACAAATTGTAAATAGCCTTTCGCTCCCTGTATTTTACCCCTGCTACCTTCAGAATTTGAATTTGAATTTGAGTTTTCCAATCAACATTGCCTAAAGCTTACTCTAAGTCTACAAATGCTAGAAACGTAGGTTTGCCTTTCCCTAATCTACCTTCTAAGATAAGTCGTAGGGTCAGTATTGCCTCACGTGTTCCAACATTTCTACGGAATCCAAACTGATCTTCACCGAGGTCGGCTTCTACCAATTTTCCCATTCGTCTTTAAGGAATTCGTGATAATATTTTGTAGCTGTGACTTATTAAACTGGTAGTTCGGTAATTCACACATCTGTCAAAACCTGCTTTCTTTGGGATTGCAATTATTACATTCTTCTTGAAGTCGGAGGGTATTTTGCCTGTCTCATACATCTTGTTCACCAGATGGTAGACTTCTGTCAGGGCTGGCTCTCCCAAGGCTATCAGTAGTTCTAATGGGATGTTGTCTAACCACGCAGTAAAGCTGCATGCCCTCGGGAAAAGTTAAGGCTGCAGCTTCCCCTTGCTGTCAGCTGTTCGCAGTACCAGTGTAGTGTAACAAGGCCACGTCAGTCAGTCATCCAGACTGTTGTCCCTTCAACTGATGAAAAGCCTGCTTCCCCGCTGCAGGTACCCCACGTTTGTCTGGCCTCTCAATAGATACCTCTCCATTGTGGTTGCACCTGCGGTATGGCTACCTGTATCGCTGGGGCACGCAAGCCTCCCCCCCCCCCCCCCACCATGGCATGGTTCATGGTTCAAGAGGAGGGGGAGGGGGAGGGACAGAGATATGTAAGCAGGCAGAATATGGTGTTGCGGTCGACGGAGCCTATAGAAGACAAGTGTCTGGCGCTGTTGTTATTCGGTTACCGCTTTTACAATGCCAGCTTATCAAGATTTAACTGACTTTGAACGTGGTGTTATAGTCGGTGCTCGAGTGATGGGTCACAGTGTCTCGGAGATAGCGATTAAGTAGGGATTCTCCCCTACGACCATTTCAAAAGGGTACGTGAATATCAGGAATCCGCAAAACATCAAATCTGCGACATCGCTGCGGCCGGAAAAAGATCCTGCAAGAAAGGTACCAACTACGACTGAAGAGAATCGTTCAACATGACTGAAGTGCAACTTTTCCGCAAATTACTGCAGATTTCAATGCTGGCAGCGTGAGAACCATTCAACGGAACATCACTGATATGGGTTTTCAGTGCCGGAGGCCCACTCTTGTACCCTTGATGACTGCGCGATACAAGGCTTTATGCCTCGCCTGGGCCCGCCAACACCAGCATTGGACTGTTGATGACTGAAAATATGTTACCTGTCGGACGAGTTTCGTATCAAATAGTATCGAGCGGGTGGACTAGTACGGTTATGGAGACAACCTCATGAATCAATGGACCTTCATGTTAGCAGGGTACTGTTTAAGCTGTAAGAGGATCCTTAATGGTGTGGAGCATGTTCAGTTGGAGTGATAAGGAACCTCTGATACGTCTAGATACGACTCTGACGCGTGAGAAATTAAGTAAGCATCCTGCCTGATCATCTGCACCCATTCATATTCATTGTGCATCCCGACGGACGTGGGCAGTTCCAGCAGGACAGTCGGACGCTGTGGCCGAGCGGTTCTAGGCGCTTCAGTCCGGAACCTCGCTGCTGCTACGGTCGCAGGTTCTAATCCTGCCTCTGGCATGGATGTGTGTTATGTCCTTAGGTTAGTTAGGTTTAAGTAGTTCTAAGTCTAGGGGACTGATGTCCTCAGATGTTAAATCCCATAGTGTTTAGAGCCATTTGAACCATCAGGTCGATGCGACACACCACACGTCCAAAATTGCTACAGATTAGCTCCAGGGACACTCTTCTGAGTTTAAACACCTCTGCTGGCCACCAAATTCCCTACACATGAACAGTATTGAGCGTATGCCTTGCAACGTGCTGTTGAGAAGAGATCTCCACCTTCGTACTCTTACAGATTTACGGACAGACCTGCAGGATCCATGGCTTCAGTTCCCTCCAGCACAGCACTTCAAACATTAGTCGAGCCCAAGCCACTCCGTGTTGCAGCACTTCTGCTTCCTTGCAGGGGCCATACACGATAGTAGGAATGTGTACCAATTTCTTTGGCTCTTCAGTGTGTAAGTGCACTTCGCAACTGGGGAAATTTCACCAACTGTTTTATTCGCTTCCTGTTCACACACTGAAGAATGCAACATGTAGCTGACTGATGTATAGTGTCCTGCACAGTCTCTTTCTCGAACAACGATAGTGACATGAAGGAACAAGCGTTTGTTCATTTTTAACAGCCAGTCATAGGATAATTTGCAAATATACCTCATATACTATGACAACAAGGCCTTCTGTACGTTCATCCAATTCTTCAATCATTTAATCTTCGCTTCAACTTTACCAGGACAGTTTCACTTATGCCTCAGACCCATTAAAATCTATACATAAATTTTAATACATATATATAAAATAGATTTATGTGTGTACATCTGGGATCTCCTCCAAATAATCTGGATCGATGTCACGAAATTTGTCAAAAAAAGCAGGTCTCATATGTGTGAGCATTGTGGGGCTTAGTAGAAGCAGAGATATAGGCAAAGACGTGTTTCAGAGCCCCCGATGGTTAGGCTGCCGTGTGTGACAGGCATATTGTGCAGGAAGAGTATAGGGCACCTGACTGACTTCTTTGTAGGACATCCCAACTTTTAGGGAGCAAGAAACGGTTTTCCAGCCCCCTACATATAGGTTTCCCTGCACGACAGGTATGCTGTGCTGGCACAGTATCAACCTGTTATCGACCTGCTAAGCACAACGGCCTATACATCACAGGAAACAAACATTTTGCAGCCCCCAAAGTGTAGGTGGCCCTGCATAACAGACATGTGTTGGAGGAAGCCTGGATGGAGGGAGTGAGGGAGGGAGAGAGGCAGGGGATGGAGAGAGAGGTAGGAAAACAAGGATAGGGACAGAGACAATTTGAGGAGGAGAAGGACAGTGCAAGCGGAGGGGACAGAGAGTGTGAATCAGAAGGTCGACAGCGCAGGGAGGAAGCAAAGCAGGTGGACAGCGAGACAGGTGAGTAGGTGATGGACAGAAATAGGGAGAGCAGGAGATTAATAGAGAGGGGGGAGGAGAAGATGAGCACAGTGAGGGAGTGGGGAAGGAGAGAGAGGGAAGAGGAGTAGGTGAAGAGACATAGTGAAGAGGAAGGAGCAGATAGACAGAGGTGGGGGGATGGACACATCGCTGGAAGTGGAAACAGATAGGGGATAGGGAGGTGAGGACAGTATAGTTTCAAATGTATATATGGATGAAACAGTAGGGAAATGTCTTTATTTAGATAAAAATAACTGTTTTTTTGCGTTACGCACGTTACCCAGTCTTCAATTACCATCAGTACTCGAGTTAATTTTCATTCAAAAAATAATTTAGGTTCCCCCCTCCCTGAACAGAATACCCAATAGGCTAAATTTACTCTGGGACTATATATTGGGATTATTATTCCCCACTACCTGTTTCTACAGCTTCCAATTCCCGTCTATGCGAATGTAGCACGAACCTGTGCCTTCTTAAGCATTATCACATAATCTTCTCCTTCAAGGAAATGTGCTCAAATTATTGCCTTGTCTCTGTAGTGTCGGCGTTGTCAGATGGGTTGAAGCAATGTCGGGGACAGTGAGTAGCCGGATGCTGCTCCTGACGTCACCCCTCTTCTCAGGACGCAATCTGTGCACAACATCTGTCTGCATTTCGAGTAAATCCCATGTGCAAATGTGAGAACGTTTGCCTAGTGTTTGGGTGTCATGTTTTTAAGACAGGGCTTACGTATCGGCTGGGAATTTCGGAAGCTGGATGTGGGAAACTGCCTAAAAACCGCATCCGAGCTAGCTGTCACACCGAACCTCGTCATCATCCGCTGGGCGATATCTATCATAGGCGGGCGCCCCTACCTGGAGTCCGGAGCGGCGTGGTCACGTGCCCGGCTCTCCCGACGAGTCATACTCTCCAGTACCTGCGCATATATGTTTCTTGCACTGACATACTACTTTTTTCTAGTCCATAAAGTTCAATTTTTCACATACATCGTAGAGACTTTCTCTATTTTTCTTTATTTGTATGTCTGCAGGTCTGACAAACGGGCAGAGTAAGAGTTTTTAAAGTCTAAGTAATATGAAAGGTTGCACACCTCATTCATCTGTGCATAATAGTGCAGTGTTCAATCTTGTGGTTTTTTATTTCATGTCGCTGCAAGCGTAAATCCTCTGTTTCGTTATAGAATTTGCATTATTCTTCTGTTATTGAACCTTAACGGTAATCACTTCTTTGCTGGTACACCATTCACAAATTCACTGCAAAACTGAATTTGCTTCGTACTGTCGCTACACGTTTGTAGCTTCGCGGCTCTTTGTACATAGTTTAATTGGAACTCGCCATATTCGCTTTCATATTCTGAAAAAGTGAGAGCCGAATTATTTTGGAAAAAAGATCTGAAATTGAAATACACAAACTACACCTACAGAGCTGTCCCTGTGTAGGTGACATCGAAATACTGACGGGCAACATCTGCATTATACGGAAGCACTTTGATCGTTGCTCCGCGTACTGCAGCACTTCTAGTTTGCTACAGTCATTAGCGAAGGGCTGTGTGAGAAGCGCTTTGACCGCGTCTCTGGAAGGAGCAATCAGCAGCCAATCGTATCTGCATATAAGCTCTCGTCCATAACGGGTCGGGGCTATCTATGTCCATTCCATGTTGCCAGAGACTGCAACCAGTAAAGGGAGCGAACCCAACGTCAACCGCTCTGCTTAACAGAATTATCATTCCTCACCTGCTGAGTGAAAATCAGTTACGTAAGTATGAAGTAGTCCGACACATACGAAACAGGAATGCCCAGCTATCGAACGATATTCCGCAAGCGAACGTGCAAATAGTGTTAAAGACTAACGTAGCAAGACTGTACGGCTGGTCCCGGCGGAGGTTCGAGTCCTCCCTCGGGCATGGGTGTGTGTGTTTGTCCTTATGATAATTTACGTTAAGTAGTGTGCAAGCTTAGGGACGGCTGACCTTAGCAGTCACGTCCCATAAGATTTCACAAACATTTGAACATTTTAACGTAGCAAATTCGATTCCTCTTATCCCATGCGCGGATTGTAATCGAGGAAACACAATTGGCTGTGCTTCTACATACAAACACAATTGGCTGTGTTTCTATATACAAGCCTAAATTTATCTAGTTCTACCCTCAAGTTCATAGTGTAAGTTGCGTGTCCGCAAAAATAGGCTGTCTCTTGTCTCTTGACGAGACATGGCTTTTGCAAATTTGGAGCGCTCCCCGCAAAATGCAAAGCTTTTCGTGTAAAGTCTACCAGTCTAGTTTGTTCAGAATTGCTGTGACATTTTCGCGCTGAGTCAACACACTGGTTACGACTCGCGTAACTTTTCTTTGAATATTCCCTGTCTCTCGATAATACAGCCAGATAAAGATTCCAGACAGTCGCTCATAACGATCAGAATTCGTCTGTCGAGGTCAATATCAGCGACTTTCTTTGTGGGTGAACTAAGCTACCTCCGTATTATTGTGGAGTTTACCTGGCCAGTTGGGCTTTGATCACTACCAACATTCTCTACTAGTTTCACAGCACATTAAAAATCCTTATAGAGCATGTATCGATATGAACGACAGTAATGTTGAAGATATTCAAGCCTGTAGTCAATCGGATGTCATAGCATGTTTCGGGACAACAGTTATCCCATTTTCAACTGCTACAAACAAGGAAACCAGATAAAACAATGCTCCTAATACCGACAGAACGGACATAATAAGGATTACAGACTTCCTGAGTTGTACATACCTTTAAAAAATTTCTTCCATTGGCCCTTGTCACAACTGAAAATAACCCTTAGACAAATAGCGTTTTGACGCGGGTTTGACAGATTGGTTGGATGTAGCAGTTAGGCATGGTAACCAGCAAAATCATAAAAATCCAGGCAAATATAGAGTCATGACGTATTGGGGAACCATCTCATATAAATCAGCGAGGTTATGTAACAAGAAAGCGGTTAGAACTGTTTTCAAGGTGGACAACAAATTAGGACAGAGGCTGAGGCATAATGTCACCACACTTGAGGAATGGATGAGTTTATGAAGAAAATTTCAGGATTGTGGGACTGTACGGCTGATCCCGGCGGAGGTTCGAGTCCTCCCTCGGGCATGGGTGTGTGTGTTTGTGTTTAGAATAACTTAGCTTCCGTTGTGTGTAAGCTTAGGGACTGATGACCTTAGCAGTTAAGTCCCATATGATTTCAAACACATTTAGAAATTCAGGGTTGTGAAACGAGAAATGTGGGGCTGACGGGACATAATTTTAAAGTTTGATTTAAAGGACATAATAATAGAAGCAACAGCGCGTCAGCTGCGGCATTGCACGTTGAAGAAAAAGGGTGATTCCTATCAACTTCGGAGGAGGTAGAAATTTATTTTGCCTTGAAAGAGGAGTGCGTCGGCGTTTTAAATGCGGGGACGGCAGTGTCTGAAGAGTGTTTCTAGGAGCATTTTAGCGATGTCTTCCCTAAGGAGCAGCAACTAAGATACTTTACCTAGTGACACAGGATTTACGGATGCTGTTTCCGTTCAGATTGCAGTGCTGAGATGGTTTTAAATTAGAATGGGCTGGGACCAGACAGGCATTTCCCAAAGGTTAATGACAGGCAGTAGTATCGATGGTGCTGAGCGTTAGGCTTTAGTTAAATACACTCCTGGAAACTGAAATAAGAACACCGTGAATTCATTGTCCCAGGAAGGGGAAACTTTATTGACACATTCCTGGGGTCAGATACATCACATGATCACACTGACAGAACCACAGGCACATAGACACAGGCAACAGGGCATGCACAATGTCGACACTAGTACAGTGTATATCCACCTTTCGCAGCAATGCAGGCTGCTATTCTCCCATGGAGACGATCGTAGAGATGCTGGATGTAGTCCTGTGGAACGGCTTGCCATGCCATTTCCACCTGGCGCCTCAGTTGGACCAGCTTTCATGCTGGACGTGCAGATCGCGTGAGACGACGCTTCATCCAGTCCCAAACAAGCTCAATGGGGGACAGATCCGGAGATCTTGCTGGCCAGGGTAGTTGACTTACACCTTCTAGAGCACGTTGGGTGGCACGGGATACATGCGGACGTGCATTGTCCTGTTGGAACAGCAAGTTCCCTTGCCGGTCTAGAAATGGTTCAACGATGGATTCGATGACGGTTTGGATGTACCGTACACTATTCAGTGTCCCCTCGACGATCACCAGAGTTGTACGGCCAGTGTAGGAGATCGCTCCCCACACCATGATGCCGGGTGTTGGCCCTGTGTGCCTCGGTCGTATGCAGTCCTGATTGTGGCGCTCACCTGCACGGCGCCAATCACGCATACGACCATCATTGGCACCAAGGCAGAAGCGACTCTCATCGCTGAAGACGACACGTCTCCATTCGTCCCTCCATTCACGCCTGTCGCGACACCATTGGAGGCGGGCTGCACGATGTTGGGGCGTGAGAGGAAGACGGCCTAACGGTGTGCGGGACCGTAGCCCAGCTTCATGGAGACGGTTTTGAATGGTCCTCGCCGATACCCCAGGAGCAACAGTGTCCCTAATTTGCTGGGAAGTGGCGGTGCGGTCCCCTACGGCACTGCGTAGGATCCTACGGTCTTGGCATGCATCCGTGCATCGCTGCGGTCAGGTCCCAGGTCGACGGGCACGTGCACCTTCCGCCGACCACTGGCGACAACATCGATGTACTGTGGAGACCTCACGCCCCACGTGTTGAGCAACTCGGCGGTACGTCCACCCGGCCTCCCGCATGCCCACTATACGCCTTTGCTCAAAGTCCGTCAACTGCACATACGGTTCACGTCCACGCTGTAGCGGCATGCTACCACTGTTAAAGACTACGATGGAGCTCCGCATGCCACGGCAAACTAGCTGACCCTGACGGCGGCGGTGCACAAATGCTGCAGAGCTAGCGCCATTCGACGGCCAACACCGTGGTTCCTGGTGTGTCCGCTGTGCCGTGCGTGTGATCATTGCTTGCACAGCCCTCCCGCAGTGTCCGGAGCAAGTTTGGTGGGTCTGACACACCGGTGTCAATGTGTTCTTTTTTTCAATTTCCAGGAGTGTATTTGAGCAAATGTTTTAAGATTATTTTAAAATGTCCACATGTATACAGCTAAGGCATGTTAACGTATCAGCTATACACAAAATATAACATTAAAACAACAAAACAGCAACTGGGACGAATACACCTGGAGATTAGAGGGTTCATGCAATGATGGAAAGTATAGTGAGTGTCGTATACACTCGTCACAGGGATAATCTACGGCATTGTAAAGGCCTCTTCTAAGTCAATGTCGTGCAGTATCAGATTTTCGCTGCTAGAAGACGGGCGCCCTGGTCGTTTCACGTGACAGCGTCCCAAGGGTATACAATGCACAATAAGTACGAGAATCAACACCTTGGTCAACAGGCTATTGACGACGAGCCATCGACGACTGTAATCTCTCACCAAACTGACGTTCGAGCAGGCGATATACCATGTACGGCGCAAGGAGCACCTAACAGCTGTTTCACGATGTTCTACCAGCCCTTGCATAGTAAACCTTTCAAAACAGAGGCAAATCAGTGTACGCCCCCGTCCATAGAGTATTTATTTTTCACTCAATGCTCTAACTCCACACGGAATGCAGAGGCAGATTGCTTTCCTACAGATTTTGTGCCAGCTACGTAGATACTAAAGTCATAAGACGAAGACAAATTAAAAAAAGATTTATGTGTCTACCACTTGCAAACACTGATGAGCATTGTTCCACCTTTCATTCCTAAATTACCGAACAGAGCTCGCGCCAGATAGCGTCCCACATAAAGTCCAACGGATTCTCGTCAGGCGAAATAGGAGGTCGAAACATCAACGTCAGTTCACTACCATTCTCATCAAACCACTGTAGTACGTTTGTGCCAGAAGATGTAAACCATGATGCGGGTGGTCCTCAGTAACCTTCGCGTGAACCGAAAACGTCATGATACCTTCGATTACTATAACAGGTCCCATTACGTCGGAGTGAATGCCCTTCCCCCCGCTTTCACAATTTAACACTGCCCCAACAGGCAGCATCTGGGCACAGTTCATGTTTCGAGCTGTCATTCCTCTTGATGGTGGCGTATTGAGAGACGAAATTCGATCTGTTGCGTCAAGAAACCGTTATTCATCCGACCAGGTGACAGGTTTCCAGAGATCAGTGGTCCAATATGAGTTGGGCCCCCTTTTCTATCATAACTGACGATGTTCACATCGACACTGAATTCAGTGATCACAATTTAGTTATGAGGAAGACTGACACCGATATTCAGAAAACTAGTAAGCAGGGAAGTCCCCATGTTCAGGGAAAGGAGGAAACTAACTCATTTCTGAGACAGGAGCTAGAACAATTTCAGTCAGGTAGTAAATTTGTAAAGGGGTTTCTACCCCCGAACAGCTCTGCGAATTTTTAATGGCAATGGAAACAATTTTAAAATTTTTAAAGAAGAATGCGAGATCATGTAATATATAATACGAAGTGAACTATTCACCCATCAGTTAACATTGAAATCGTTCCACGCTTTTGATTATAAATCTTACAAGAACGCTTATACTATTAAAAATGCACGATCACAAATTTTATGATCTTTATGGGGTCATGAATCTATGTGGTGTTAGTAGAATTATTTTATACTTCGGTTTAAAAACGTGTTATACGAGGGTCACTCCAAAAGAAAGGCGCATTAGTTTTTTAAAAATCCATCTTTTACTCTACATGTTTGAAAGTTTTACAGTGTATAGATAAATCCATTAGGAACGTTTGCATTTCTTCACATAATTTCCATCCCTCTCAACTGCCTTACGCCACGGTAAAATTCCGCATGGTAAAATTCTGGACCGACCTGTTGGAGCCATTGTTTGCATTATCGTGCAACAACAAAACATCCTGCTTTTGCCGATGTGGTCGAACACGACTCAGTCGAGCTTGAAGTTTCTTCAGTGTCGTCACATATGCATCAGAATTTATGGTGGTTCCACTTGGCATGATGTCCTCAAGCAAGAGTCCTTCGGAATCGAAAAACACCGTAGCCATAACTTTCCCAGCAGAAGGTATGGTTTTCAATTTTCTTTTCTTGGGTGAATTTGCATGATGCCACTCCATTGATTGCCTCTTCGTCTCTGGTGAAAAATGATGAAGCCATGTTTCATCACCTGTCACAATTCTTCCAAGAAATTCATCTCCACCATTCTCGTACTGTTCCAAAAGCTCGCTCCATACCGTTTTTCTTCTTTCTTTATCCTGGGAACCCACCTGGCACAAACCTTTTTTAACGCCAATAATTTCAGTATTCTGCAAACACTTCCTTCCCCTATCCCAACGTAGCGTGACAATTCGTTCACTGCGATGCGTCTGTCTGCAGTCACCAATTCGTTAACTCTCTGCACATTGTCTGGAGTGTGTGCAGTACGAGCCCTGCCGCTGCCAGGACAATCCTCAATATTGCCGTGCCCGCTTTCATCACGTAACTTGCAAACCCACCGACCAACTGTACTGCGATCGATGGCAGCATCTCCATACACCTTTTTCAACCTCTTGTGGATGTGTCCCACTGTCTCGGTTTCACAGCATAGGAATTCTGTCATAGCACGTTGCTTCTGACGAACGTCAAGTGTAGCAGCCATCTTGAAGACATGCTGTGACGGCGCCACTCACGAGAACAGGTTGAACTGAGTTTGAAAACAAGCGGGAAGGATGTATCTACTCACTGTAAAACTTTCACACATGCAAAATGAAAACTGTATTTTTACAAAAGTTTGCATTACTTTTGGTGCTACCTTCGTATTAACAATTTACTTTTATTTAAATAGTTGTTTTATGTCTTTTATTCTTGCGTGTGTGACATTTCTCAAGTGAACATTTAGATGGCATTGTAAGAGAGATATGTATTACATTTAGGTTCAGTTCAGTGTCTTTTCAGCTGACCATGTCTGAAACAGAACAGTCTTTTATCTGCCTACCAATAATATATTAATGTGCTGAACTATTGTTTTCCGATAATATAAAATAAAGATGCAAGCAAAATTAGTTTTTATAAGATTATTTTTATGTTTCCAAAACAATGTGACGGAAAAATGAAAGGACCGATAACAACTTAAAGAAACAATAGAGACTGGTCAATGCCCAGGTGCCGTCGACATCAGTCAGCTAAGTATGAACAGGAAGACAACAAGATCAAACTGAACAACAGAGATGGCAGGGTGGAGTAGCAACAGGAGTGAAAATCTAAGGAGTAGCGAAATTCTAAGCCAAACCAACAGCGTGAAATGAGAATGCGGTAGATACGCAACTGATGGCAGAGCCACTGCGCAGCTAGCTTCATCGTGCAGTCGCAGCCGTAAATTTGCCAACAAACTGTGTGTGGCTTGGTGGCGCCACAAGGCCAACGCTGCAGATGATGCAGTGCTGTCTAGCGGCCGTCATCGAATTCCACGCTTACCACCTGGAATGCATTCCGATATTACCACACAAGACGCTAGTAATACACGACAGATGTCACGTGTCATCAACCCTTTCCACCACACTTCCACCCCTATGGCAGTCGATCAGACAGAGAAACTGGATTCATATTGCATTGTCATCCGGTCCTGACCTACGTTTAAAATTTCAGGTCTCTGGTTCACTAGGAAGTTAGTTTAAAATCAATTGCAAAATTTCTACCGAATATACAGACAAAGAAATACGACCTTCTGAGAATGTGGAAACATATGTACTTAGCAGAAAAACTTATGGTGGTTAAGGATGGCGCTTGACAGAAAGAAGATAATAAGAAACAGCATCCTCTGCTCTCAGGAAGAAAATAAACCATAAATTTGAGAAATAAATTATAAGTTTGCAGAAAGTAAGTTAAAAATTGTTCAAAAGGCTCTGAGCATTATGGGACTTAATATCTCTGGTCATCAGTCCCCTAGAACTTAGAACTACTTAAACCTAACGGACCTAAGGACATCACACACATCCCTGCCCGAGGCAGGATTCGAACCTGCGACCGGAATGGCCAAGCGGTTCCAGACTAAAGCGCCTAGACCACATGGCCACACCGGCCGGCAGAAAGTAAGTTGTTAACTGAAATGTAAACGGCTACAAGAAGAGCAATGCGTAAAGTTTTTGATATCTACAGTACCAGAATACTATACATATTAGACACAAATTAAATTTCAGTCATATGACAAGGCTCTCGGTGATATAAAGCTAGAGTCCCAACACTCACAGCCGAGACAGGAACCAAAATAGTAACAGCAACAGAAGATGAGGTGACTGACAAATTAACCAACAGCACACTAGTGTTAAAAACGTAAGGATGAAAGTATCTTTTGCACGATGTGTCACTGCAAAGGAATGTAGCGCGATGAAACTTGGACCATACATACATAGCTTTGCTACAGTTTAGTGCAAAAGATCAACAGCATACTGCAGTAGGTAAGTGACATAAATATACCAGGAGTGGAGTTGAAATAATATAATGGTACAATTACACTGACGTTACGGGGAATTATTTTGGTACCGCGCGCCACGTAATTTGAATCCGCGCCAGACGTCATGGACGTCAAAGATCCCTTGAGGTCTCTGCACCATCACGCGCCGTAAGCTGTGGCGGCGCGCGCTTTTTTTTTTCTTTATTGTTATTTTAAACCTTTACATAGGTAGGCCAGCAGCGGCGTAACTAAGCCGCTCTTCGGCCACAGACATGAACATAGTACAAGCAGTAAGAGATACACAGAGACATGGAGGTTAAAAAACAGTAGACAAACAGAGTAAAATAACAGAAGCCGTTCACTGTGGAGCAGTCAAGTTAAAAGTGATTCACACAGCACATAACGGAGAGATACAAAGTAGCACACGTGAACGATGGAGCACGGAACAAGAGACACGGATGCACTAGCGGGACGACAAAACACATAAGCACTGCGGTGACAATCTCCGGCGGTTGGTGATGCACTTGTCACACGAGTAAGGCCGGGGACCTGCCAGAGGGAAGGGGCGAGGGTAGGAGGGAATGGGGGAGGGGTTGATGCCAGTGGGGAGAGAATGGGAGAGGGAGGGGTGGTGTGCGGAAGCCCAGGGAGAGGAGGAGGGGAGGGAAGGAGGGAGGGAGAGAAGGGAGAGAGGGTGCCCACAGGATAAGGAGAGGAGTGGGAAAGCAAGGCTCAAAGTTGGTAGGAGGGGTAGATGGAGGGGAGGAGGGCATCATCCGGGAGGGGGAGTTGGCGGAAGCCACCTTGGGAGAGGGTGTGGAGAGTGTGAAGATGGAGAGCAGGTGGGATACAGGAGTACAGGCGCGGCAGCGGGTTGGGGTGGGAGAGGATGGGAGAGACAAGCGGGTGGGGAGGATCAAGCTTGCGGGAGGTGTAGAGGATCCGTATCCGTTTGAGGAAAAGGAGGAGGTGTGGGAAGGGGATGAGGTCATAGAGGATCCGCGTGGGGGAAGGGAGGCGGATGCGATAGGCGAGGCGGAGTGCATGGCGTTCAAGGATTTGAAGGGATTGGTAAAAGGTAGGAGGGGTGGAGATCCAGGCGGGTTGGGCATAACAAAGGATAGGACAGATGAGGGATTTATAGGTGTGGAGGACGGTGGACGGGTCCAGACCCCATGTGCGGCCAGAGAGGAGCTTGAGGAGGCGGAGTCGGGAGCGTGCCTTGGCTTGGATTGTCCGGAGATGAGGGGTCCAGGAGAGGCGACGATCAAGGGTGACGCCAAGGTACTTGAGGGTGGGGGTGAGGTTAATAGGACGGCCATAAATGGTAAGATAGAAATCAAGGAGACGGAAGGAAGGGGTGGTTTTGCCTACAATGATTGCCTGGGTCTTGGAAGGATTGACCTTGAGCAACCACTGGTTACACCAAGAGGTGAACGGGTCAAGATGGGATTGGAGAAGGCGCTGGGAGCGTTGCAGGGTGGGGGCGAGGGCTAGGAAGGCGGTGTCATCGGCGTACTGGAGAAGGTGTAGGGGGGGGGGGGGGGGTGCAGGCGGAGGCATGTCCACCGTATAAAGAAGGTAAAGGAGAGGGGAAAGGACGGAGCCTTGGGGCACACCGGCGGAGGGGTAGAAGGTGTAGGAATCCGTGTTGTGGATGGTGACATAGGAAGGACGGTGGGAAATGAAGGAGGCGACCAGACAGACGTAGTTTATGGGAAGGGCAAAGGTTTGGAGCTTGAAGAGAAGACCAGAATGCCATACACGGTCATATGCGCGTTCTAGGTCGAGGGAGAGGAAGATGGCAGAGCGACGGGAGTTGAGTTGTTCTGAGAGGAGGTGAGTGAGGTGAAACAGCACGCGCCTCCTGGCCCGCTTATATTGTGAGGGCGCCAAAGTGGAACACGTGGTTCCAGCAGCCAATGGCGGCGCGCCCAATAGCGTAATTAAGCGCCTGCCTCTCGCTCAGCCAGCTACCCCTCCCAGATGATGAGCTTCCCCCTGACATCTAACCTTCCTACCAACTGTAACCCCATCTTCCTGCCTCCTCACCAGGGCTCTCTCTCCTTCCCCTCCTGCCCTGTCTTCCCTCTTCATCCTCCACCCCATATGTCGCCTGCCTCTTTGTGTACTCCCTGGTGCCCCTCCTCTCTTCATCCCGCCACTTCCCCTGCTTCCCCTTGCTCTCTCTTCCTTTTCCATCCTCTCTGCCCATTCCCTCGGCAGGTCCCGCCTGGCAGTTTTATTCTTCGTCGTGTATGCTCCACGTGGGTTTTAAATGTGTTTTCCGGAGTGTTTTTACTACTGGGGCCGACTTTTAATCTTTGCATGTCCATTCAGTGTCTTCTCTGAGTTTTGAAGAATCGCCAACTGTGTTTTTTCAACTTTCTGGTGCCTTGTTTTAACTGCCCCCGATGAACGTCTCCATGTCAGTGTATATTGTACCTCCATTTTCTCCCCTTACTCTGTCTTATGCTCCCCTTTTTTATCTCCTTACGTATGTATAATTTTATTCTTGTTTTAGTTGTAGTGTCACTTGACTGAAGAGCGGCGGATTGTGCCGCTGACAGCCCTCTCCTGGCCCATATGGGGCAGGGGAATGAAATCACAATAAAGAAAAAAAAAATCTCAACCAGTCGTTGCTTGCGTATTGACATATCGCCTCGACAACAAACAGTGCATTTACCGTTGATTGTTTTCGTTACTAGTGGACGTCTTGGATTCATCTGGTTGTCTCTGTCACCCAGTTGGTTCTTGGGTGTTGCCGTTGTTGTTTCATGTTCGCCTTTCCAGTCGTCTGTTTGTTCATGTGACACTCTCCGTTTTGGACCCGCCGTGCTTTCTCGGCCACCCCACGACCGTTCCAGTTGCAGTTACAGCACCTTGGAATTATCCAGGGCAATGAACGTCCACAGCTCGTGGTCTAGTGGCTAACGTTGCTGCCTCTGTATCACAGAGTTCCGGATTCGATTCCCGGCAGTGTTGGGGATTTTCTCTGCCCGGGGGCTTCGTGTTTGTGTGGCCCTCATCATTTCATCATCACCATCATCATCATCATCATCATTCGTGACAGTGGCTACATTGTACTGTGTAAAACAGATAGGACTGTAAAAACTGGGACTTTGTACGGGCGCTGATAACCATGCAATTGAGCGCCTCACAAAGAAAACATCATCATGCCGGTGCAATAAACATGCTGATTATGATGAAAAAAGTATTGTGGCAAACGTGTTGTGACGCCATACATAGTAAATGACACTGCAATCATTCCATGCAATAACTATCCAAAAAGCGACTGATGATGTGAGGCAGATGGCGCTGAAGTGGTATTTCAGTTGCCAAAGGCAGACAAACTTTCGATGGAATGCACCGAAACTGCGTCGAAGACTGACTTGTGGAAAACTATATTAGGGAGAGACGGACTGTCAAGGATTTGTCGTCAAACGCAAAAGAATTGGTGGAAGACGTACTTGAACGGAATTTCGACCAGTTTAAGAACAGTTTTAATGAAGTTCGTATTAGCATAGGAAATAAAAATGATTCGTCTGCAACATGTGAGAAGAAGAACTGCAGAGAAGTATAAAACGAGAACAGTGTGTAATATTACGTAAGTCACCGTTAATCGTGTTAGATGACAGATGTGGAGACATCCTTGCAGATCAGCGTGTTGTAGTCCTCCACAAAAAATGTAATGTTTCAAAGTAGTGTGAGTTTTAGCTAACAAACAAGGGTTGTTACTATTTTGAGCTTACGTGAATGGACTGTAGTTGTTAGCTACAGTGAGTTATTCATAATCAAACCTACGTGCAGATAAGTTATATAAACGTTTCTCAGACTCTTACAGGACTCTGCAACAGCGAATAACAGGGGTTCACTTCGTGGTGTTTTATTATTTCTGTCGCAGATAGCCAGGACTCTAGGTGTTTTGTGACTAAAGCTGCCGTGAAGGCCTTCGTAAACGATCAAACCTGTTTCTCAAGTGAGCCCTTGTCTCGCCACGAATTTGTGGAAATAGCCCGTGCACGTACAAACAAAGGTCGTCAGTTGAACCTTACTATGAAGCACACGCTGTTCGTGGACGTGAGTATTTTGACAGTAGCGAGAATGGTCACAAAAGTAGACAAAGCACTCCTGGCAGTTACGCTAGAATTGTATTTAAAGAAGATGAATAAAACAGTGCGAGAGATATTTACCCACGAAAATCTACTAAAGGAAATATTACTCTCAGAACTCGTTGTTTATAAGAACTTTCTTCGAACAGGAAATGAAACTTTTAAAAATCTCTTAAGGCCCTCGAAAAAGAGGAAACTTGTCTGCCAAATTCGCTCTTATCTACTTATGGATCTTTCAACCAAGCCCGTACATTTACAAAGAAAGTTTCTCAACTTAACCTTAGGTTTGAAACAAACACTTTTCGTGTATGACCTATTTTGGCACTAGTGATAATGGCTACAAATGCAGGTGAAGTATTTCTAACATCGTCCATGGCACTGTGTTTAAAGAAGAAGAAAACAAGACGTTGGTACAGGAAACTGTAACACCCCAAATATGGAACCCCTAATGAAAGCCCACAGGGCATGTGGCCTGTAGTTGAAGAAGTGTCATGATGATCTCTCCATTGGCAAAAGATTCCGGAATAGTCCCCCATTCGGTAATCCGGGAGGGGACTGCCAAGGGGGAGGTTACCATGAGAAAAAGATTGAATAATCAAAGAAAGGATAACGTTCTACGAGCCGGGGCGTGGAATGTCAGAAGCTTGAACGTGGTAGGGAAACTAGAAAATCTGAAAAGGGAAATGCAAAGGCTCAATCTAGATATAGTAGGGGTCAGTGAAGTGAAGTGGAAGGAAGACAAGGATTTCTGGTCAGCGGGTAATATCAACAGCAGCAGAAAATAGTATAACAGGTGTAGGATTCGTTATGAATAGGAAGGTAGGGCAGAGGGTGTGTTACTGTGAACAGTTCAGTGACTGGGTTGTTCTAATCAGAGTCGACAGCAGACCAACACCGACAATGATAGCTCAGGTATACATGCCGACGTCGCAAGCTGAAGCTGAACAGATAGAGAAAGTGTATGAGGATATTGAAAGGGTAATGCAGTATGTAAAGGCGGACAAAAAACTAATAGTCATGGGCGACTGGAATGCAGTTGTAGGGGAAGGAGTAGAAGAAAACGTTACAGGAGAATATGGGCTTGGGAGAAGGAATGAAAGAAGAGAAAGACTAATTGAGTTCTGTAACAAGTTTCAGCTAGTAACAGCGAATACCCTGTTCAAGAATCACAAGAGGAGGAGGTATACTTGGGAAAGGCCGGGAGATACGGGAAGATTTCCATTAGATTACATCCGAAATCAGATACTGGATTGTAAGGCGTACCCAGGAGCAGATATAGACTCAGATCACAATGTAGTAGAGATGAAGAGTAGGCTGAAGTTCAAGGCATTGGTCAGGAAGAATCAATACGCAAAGAAGTGGGATACGGAAGTTCTAAGGAATGACGAGATACGTTTGAAGTTCTCTAACTCTGTAGATACAGCAATAAGGAACAGCGCAGTAGGCAGTACAGTTGAAGAGGATGGACATCTCGAAAAAGGGCCATCACAGAAGTTGGGAAGGAAAACATAGGTACAAAGAAGGTAGCTGCAAAGAAACCTTGGGTAACAGAACAAACACTTCAGTTGATTGATGAAAGGAGGAAGTACAAACATGTTCCGGGAAAATCAGGAATACCGAAATGCAAGTCGCTGAGGAATGAAATAAATAGGAAGTGCAGGGAAGCTAAGACGAAATGGCTGCAGGAAAAATGTGAAGACATTGAAAAAGATATGATTGTCGGAAGGACAGACTCAGCATACAGGAAAGTCAAAAAAACCTTTGGTGACATTAAAAGCAACGTTGGTAACATTAAGAGAGCAACGGAAATTCCACTGTTAAATGCAGAGGAGAGAGCAGATAGGTGGAAAGAATACATTGAAATCCTCTATGAGGGTGAAGATTTGTCTTATGTGATAGACGAAGAAACATGAGTCGATTTAGAAGAGATAGGGGATCCAGTATTAGAATCGGAATTTAAAAGAGCTTTGGAGGACTTACGGTCAAATAAGGCAGAAGGGATAGATAACATTAAATCAGAATTTCTAAAATCATTAGGGGAAGTGGCAACAAAACGACTATTCACGTTGGTGTGTAGAATATATGAGTCTGGTGACATACCATCTGACTTTCGGAAAAGCATCATCCACACAATTCCGAAGACGGCAAGAGCTGACAAGTGCGAGAATTATCGCACAATCAGCTTAACAGCTCATGCATCGAAGCTGCTTACAAGAATAATATACATAAGAATGGAAAAGAAAATTGAGAATGCGCTAGGTGACGATCAGTTTGGCTTTAGGAAAAGTAAAGGCACGAGAGAGGCAATTCTGACGTTACAGCTAATAATGGAAGCAAGGCTAAAGAAAAATCAAGACACGTTCATAGGATTTGTCGACCTGGAAAAAGCGTTCCACAATATAAAATGGTGCAAGTTGTTCGAGATACTGAAAAAAGTAGGGGTAAGCTATAGGGAGAGACGGGTCATATACAATATGTACAACAACCAAGAGGGAATAATAAGAGTGGACGATCAAGAACGAAGTGCTCGTATTAAGAAGGGAGTAAGACCAGGCTGTAGCCTTTCGCCCCTACTCTTCAATCTCTACATGAGGAAGCAATGATGGAAATAAAAGAAAGATTCAGGAGTGGAATTAAAATACAAGGTGAAAGGATATCATTGATACGATTCGCTGATGACATTGCTATAGTGAGTGAAAGTGAAGAAGAAGTAAATGATCTGCTGAACGGAATGAAGTCTAATGAGTACACAGTATGGTTTGAGAGTAAATCGGAGAAAGACAAAGGTAATGAGAAGTAGTAGAAATGAGAACAGCGAGAAACTTAACATCAGGATTGATGGTCACGAAGTCAATGAAGTTAAGGAATTCTGCTACCTAGGCAGTAAAATAACCAATGACGGACGGAGCAAGGAAGACATCAAAAGTAGACTCGCTATGGCAAAAAAGGCATTTCTGGCCAAGAGAAGTCTACTAATATCAAATACCGGCCTTAATTTTAGGAAGAAATTTCTGAGGATGTACGTCTGGAGTACAGCATTGTATGGTAGTGAAACATGGACTGTAGGAAAACCGGAACAGAAGAGAATCGAAGCAATTGAGATGTGGTGCTATAGACGAATGTTGAAAATTAGGTGAACTGATAAGGTAAGGAATGGGGAGGTTCTACGCAGAATCTGAGAGGAAAGGAATATGTGGAAAACACTGATAAGGAGAAGGGACAGGATGATAGGACATCTGCTAAGACATCAGGGAATTACTCCCATGGTACTAGAGGGAGCTGTAGAGGGCAAAAACTGTAGAGGAAGTCTAAAATTGGAATACATTCAGCAAATAATTGAGGACGTAGGTTGCATGTGCTACTCTGAGATGAAGAGGTTAGCACAGGAAAGGAATTCGTGGCGTGCCGCATCAAACCAGTCGGTAGACAGATGACAAAATGACAAAAAAAAAATGCCCTTTGCTAGTAAAAGACATAGCAAAATTAGCTACAGACAACAAAGTTACAACTATTGCAAGTTTGATTAACAGGAATACTATGTAACTAATAACGTTTATTATAAAGAAAGTACTAAATGAAAGACTATCGGACTTCTTTACGAAGGTTAAATCCCAGAACACATATAGATCGGAGATAGCATTTGTCCAAGAAGAGAGTTGTAGACCCATCGAGCAGTAAGTTAGCTGCGACTTCAATGTAACACTGCAATGGAGATGTTAATTCAGTCTCTCTTGTAGACGTCGCAAAAGTAGTAAGCCTATTGAACGCTGCTAGATTGCTTCAAACCGATCTGAAATCTTAAAAGTTTTCCAGTATCGACTTAATGTACTAGTCGGAATTTCTAACTGAAGTAAAATAACCTTTACAGTTTAGCCAGACAAGGGAGCAGTTAGAATAGTGTGATACCTGATTAACGCTGGGACTTAGCCTTCGTGATCTGTGATTGTCACGAACATCACAGGACACAGCAATATACCATCCACCGACATAAACTCTATTATTACCCTTGAGTAGGAAAGAGCTACACGCTATCACGAAGAACTTACAGTTACGCCGTGTTGTCGGAAGCTGTAGTCAATGTCAGAATGGCTGATGCAAATAGATTCAAGACCCAGAATTACAGGTCGGTGTGTTTTCAGTACAGTTTTAAATAATTACGAAGTTAAACTCCAATGTAACCTTAATGCTTCGTGTCGGCTACGTCATTTAATGGACGTTTAGTGTGTAATTGTGAAATTAACTATTTCTTGAAAGAATGCAGAAGTTAAAGGTGATTTAGTGATTTTATTGACAGTGAACAGCAAGTACACACCGAAATACGACGCTTTCTGTACGTTGTCAGAAGAGTATTCCATCTCTGGAATCACGGCGTATTCGTTGTTGAATTAACACCGTAGCGACGATATATTAATTAATAAATGAACATCCTCGCAAAACTACTATGTGGCATCGGTTTCAGTGATGGACTTTATAATTCAAGATATCCTATTATCTGCGTTTGAACACTCAATCGCAAACCAGGCAAAAGAACTACAGTTATCAAGTTCGAGTTAATTACTTCAGATGAGGGGGCTTGTTGCGGTACCGGGTGGTGCAGTCGCTGTGGGTTCGAAGTAAATACGACCGACAGACTTCGAACACCAGTGCTTCAATTTTAAACAAGGACTGCTTACACATGCCGGTGTGCTGATTCATCGATATCCTGATATCAGTGTAAGGGAGATGGTGTCTTTAACTAATCAACCGATCGAGGAGATTGTTTTAACAGTTAGAGGTCGGAGTCGTCGCGATCGACGAATACTGTTCCATGTCAACCAGACTTGGACAACCATCACCATCAAACCGACACAAACAAAACGCCACAAAACGATTTAAAACGAGAGATAAATATAGACGCGAAAACCTGGTAATGAAAATGTAGCATTCAGACTCTGATGATTACGTCAATTTTCTGACGATAGACAGAGAAACTTTTAATGGGTATCGTTTGCAGAGTTACATCTCCCTCCCGCTCAAAAAGATGACACATGTACGCGAAAATGCAACTTTATCCCATTCTACTCGCTTCTCTAATAACAGATAAAGAAAATATCTTAATACGGCCCACTACGTCCGTGGAAGACGCGAAGAATTTCGATTTCTGTGAACAAATGGCTCGAAGCAATATGGGACTTAACATCTGAGGTCATGAGTCCCCTAGAACGTAGAACTACTTAAACATAACTAACCTAAGGAGATCACACTCATCCATGTCCGAGGCAGGATTCGAACCTGCGACCGTAGCAGCAGCGCGGTTCCGGACTGAAGCCCCTAGAAGCGCTCGCCCACAGGGACCGGCGATTGCTGTTATTCCATTGCAATCCCGCTTGTATGTTCTGAATAAAATAGTGATTTTATTGACTACTTTACAAGGCTGATAAAGATGTTGTACTTTACCATTTTGGTAAGTGTCACTGCTATTTTGTTTTTGGCCTTGATCGTTTTTTCCACAGTGGTGGAAGCTCACGGTAGAGTGTGATCAATTGTAATGAAACAATTTTTCAATAAACATATGCGGCATATCATTGACACAAAAAGCATCTGCTATCTTGTCAAACTTTCCGTCATCAAAATTTCTCGCAAACATGTCAAACAAGCTCTATGCTTGACGAGCTCGTCAAACAGCACCATACGCGTTCGAAAATTGGGCGAGCATACCTAAGTTTGACAAGATGTTTGTTCGTTTAGTACTTTCATGAAGGAGAGACATCCATTGGAAATCAACGTGTCGGCGTGCGGAATCCTGAGACGCTGACGTCATCGGACGACCAACCCGCGGAGTGCACTCGGTTCGTCTATTACGCCGCTGTAGATGTTCAGCTGTCACGTCCTCCGCGTTGCGTTTCCAGATCCAGCGGCGACGATGTCACAAACCTGTACTTCATGGAACTACGTAATTGAGTGTGAAGTACAGCTCAATACACATGGAATGCGTTCAAAGCAGTGTAACCAACGAAGCGGCCATTATATGTGCACTTTAGTCCCCAGCGGCGAGTATATCACAGCTCAGTGCTTCGATAAATGGTGTCACTGTGTGTGAAATGCAGCCCAATGAAGTGTTTACAATTATCCAGTGCTGTGCAATAATTAACAGTGTTCATGATGTGTTACAAAATTGATTTTATTGTCACATGTCTATAATGGGATTACAGCTAGGTATTATAAAGCGGGCCGCAGTTTCCTTGTAACTTTACCTTAAATTCCGATACGTAAAAGCCACGTATAACACTATATAGCACGCTAGCGTTACCCTCTGGGAGTAATTTAGAAATGTTTTGACTGTGTGTTTACCTAATGGGTAGAGGGTATCGAACACTAATTTCATATCAATGGCAATTAATGGAAAACTGAAAGGTTTTATTTTTGGAGTAATGATACTAGTAATGTTCATGTGAGTGAAACAACAAACGGCCGCCAGTCTAATTAGGCATAACAATTTGAAAAATTAATTTTAAATAAAAATGAAACTGAGTTGCTAAAATGACTTTCATTAATACTCCTTTTAAATAGTACTATGAGTACACACGACTATAGGACGAACTGAGTAGTGGGTAGCAGTAGTTACTATTTCCAGAAATCACCAATCAAAGGAAGTTAAATGATATTTCACTCATATCAATAACAGTTACTGTCTCAGTTATTAACCAATTCAGCACTAAGATGTTACTCAACACATCACGAGACTAAAATTGGTTATGGCAAGAGCCCTGGCTCAACTAACATACAAACACAAAAGAAATTAAATAACACTTAAAAAACACTTTTTATACTCTCATTATTATGAAAATGTGTCAGATTTCTTTAGGAAGTGCAATATTTGTTTATCTTTCTTATAATAGGAAAGAATATAGTGGGGGCCCACAAACTGAAACTGTCCTTACTGGCAAATTCTGTGTCTATTTCAGAAACAAATGGCAATTTGCCAATATTGATTTTTAACCCCACTTGAAACAATTTATATGTTCATACTTCAAAGCAAGTAATTCAAATATTAAGTTCAATTAACTTCACAAAATAGTTCATAATAGTAGTCCAAGCATAATTACTTTCGTATAAGTTTAATTTGTGTACCTTTCTCAGTACCTGTGAAGCAAGTAATTTAATTACCAACATACACTCCTGGAAATGGAAAAAAGAACACATTGACACCGGTGTGTAAGACCCACCATACTTGCTCCGGGCACTGCGAGAGGGCTGTACAAGCAATGATCACACGCACGGCACAGCGGACACACCAGGAACCGCGGTGTTGGGCCGTCGAATGGCGCTAGCTGCGCAGCATTTGTGCACCGCCGCCGTCAGTGTCAGCTAGTTTGCCGTGGCATACGGAGCTCCATCGTAGTCTTTAACACTGGTAGCACGCCGCGAAAGCGTGGACGTGAACCGTATGTGCAGTTGACGGACTTTGAGCGACGGCGTATAGTGGGCATGCGGGAGGCCGGGTGGACGTACCGCCGAATTGCTCAACACGTGGGGCGTGAGGTCTCCACAGTACATCGATGTTATCGCCAGTGGTTATCGGCGAGGACCATTCAAAACCGTCTCCATGAAGCTGGGCTACGGTCCCGCACACCGTTAGGCCGTCTTCCGCTCACGCCCCAACATCGTGCAGCCCGCCTCCAGTGGTGTCGCGACAGGCGTGAATGGAGGGACGAATGGAGACGTGTCGTCTTCAGCGATGAGAGTCGCTTCTGCCTTGGTGCCAATGATGGTCGTATGCGTGTTTGGCGCCGTGCAGGTGAGCGCCACAATCAGGACTGCATACGACCGAGGCACACAGGGCCAACACCCGGCATCATGGTGTGGGGAGCGATCTCCTATACTGGCCGTACACCTCTGGTGATCGTCGAGGGGACACTGAATAGTGCACGGTACATCCAAACCGTCATCGAACCCATCGTTCTACCATTGCTAGACCGGCAAGGGAACTTGCTGTTCCAACAGGGCAATGCACGTCCGCATGTATCTCGTGCCACCCAACGTGCTCTAGAAAGTGTATGTCAACTACCCTCGCCAGCAAGATCTCCGGATCTGTCCCCCATTGAGCATGTTTGGGACTGGATGAAGCGTCGTCTCACGCGGTCTGCACGTCCAGCACGAACGCTGGTCCAACTGAGGCGCCAGGTGGAAATGGCATGGCAAGCCGTTCCACAGGACTACATCCAGCATCTCTACGATCGTCTCCATGGGAGAATAGCAGCCTGCATTACTGCGAAAGGTGGATATACACTGTACTAGTGTCGACATTGTGCATGCTCTGTTGCCTGTGTCTATGTGCCTGTGGTTCTGTCAGTGTGATCATGTGATGTATCTGACCCCAGGAATGTGTCAATAAAGTTTCCCCTTTCTGGGACAATGAATTCACGGTGTTCTTATTTCAATTTCCAGGAGTGTATATAGACTTTGGCACTGAACTTTGGCTCATTTAATGCAGACACAAATCAATAGTTATTCATAAACAGAATGCTCGTTTAGGATGGGGCCCTACATAGGTTTCAAGAGCAGGACAATTTTAAGGTTCATACACATGTTTATATCACTGGAATTGTTATTGAAAACCAGTCACACAAACATACTCGTCCATACTGTGATACATATCTGAGTTCCCGAAGCAGGAGAAGTGGCGCAGTAGTGGTGGGAAGCACATGTCGGCTATCTGGTCGCACACTCTTGCTGCTGAATACTCTTTATAAATTCTTCTCGGCGACGTACCTCGTTTAGAGCCATTCCATATTAACAAGAACACCATACGACAGCCGAAACCACATCCGAGGCAATTTCAATATAAATTGGCTTTCAGATGCCTCACTTGGCACCCTCGATAATAACCATACAACGGCTAGCCACTGACTGGGTAACGTGCTCCCCTAATAGCTGCCCAGATCGACCGCCAAATCCATCTTTAAATGCGCGGCAGGCTACTTCCGTAGCGGAGGGGGTTTCCTACACCTTTTTTTAGTATACAGTACAAGATCCCTAAGCACGGACCAGTTTTTACATAAACATTTCTCTTTCTTAACATTAATATTTTATAGATTTTCATTACTTTTAAACATTATTAAGTTTTTTACTATACGTACATTACAAACTTCAACTTCCCTCTGACAGTTCAAAGACTTTTACTAGTAAAGAACAACCAGTTCATAGTTACATAAGCATCATTGCACTGTATAACTGTGGTGTGCGTACTTTACGACCTTTGGTACACACACCATCAGATTATTTGACTTGTCGCTCTAACGAAGTAGGCGAGTATCAGCAATATGTCTCGTGGTCTTATCGTGGCGTGTTTATCTTCTGTCGTTAGGTCAGACGGTAGAAATCCCACTTGAACGCTTAGAGTAGCAGACTGACGGTGACCAACTTTAAACAGAACTTGATTAATTTTCACACACATTTATTACAATAACAACAAGCCTAAAAACTACTTAACTTGGTTCTGGATGCTATTTACAATTGACAATCGGAAGTTCCTTTGGTCTTGGTACGTTAATCTTATTCTCACATATCTCTGATACTTTACAAAGTGTCTATTCATTTATCTTCATGGCTATGTACAGGAATAGGGTAATCTTATTAGGCGCAGACTGAAACTTGACTATAGACTAAGTCAGACTGGTGCAGACTAATGCAGTCTGACTAATTATAGGTCTGTACACTCGTTATAATACCTCGCGCGTTCATGTATCACTGCGCGAGTGTGATCCGCGAAGAGAAAAGGTTCTATGTTAGCACCAATCTCAATGGCTGCGTTACATATTAATACATGGATCGGCGGAAGCAGAATTTGGTCCGTCTCAAAGACAGCGCCATCTCGTTGTGCGGAGACGGACGTGCGCTGGGCCTGCGCTGTTGCGCTTAGTGGGGCTCGCTCTAGTGGGAAAGTTGTGTACGCGCTGACTACGCGGAACTATGTACACTACAATAAACTACTTACAGTCGACATTGGTGTTACAGTATGTACAACTTTGTGAACTTTTTGTATATGTAGATTGCACATCATGAACCGAGTTAGTTAATTTCTCTTTTATGTGACAATTCTTAAATGATAATTGAACTATATGTGCACACACACTCGTTCCTGTGGGGTAACTGCATTTGCTGATGCAGGATTTCTTTGAAGATCATGCAGTACCGTAACTAACTATGAATGATATTTACACCCAAATTATTCACTCCATGCGTATATTTATTTATTCGTTTAAGAAAGTCTGAGTACTTGCCATGAAATCTAAGTACTCACTATTTCTCAACTTATGACACGTGTTCAACGTATATATACTAGTGGTTGTATGTGAATATTTCATTCAGTTCAACCGTCTGTTTATATGTAGGCATGTATAGACCTGAGTAGTTTCAGACACATAACGTAATTTAGTATAAGTATCTATGTTTCTCATGTCATGTTTAATTTCATTATGTTGCGTCCTGTAAAACGTGCTTCTTAAGTGATCAGTGCAACATGGGGACTATCAGTTGCCCATTCTATCCAATTTCACTACTGAAGGCTGCGTGTGTACTACCTACTTTTGTACTTTTGTGTCTCCTGACTTAGCTTTGATGAACCAGTATAGTAATTATGTCCAATGCATCCATCCCTTTTGAGATAAGGAATTAATGGTTATTATAATACGGTTGCTGCGGTAGTTAACAATATTTCGTTAGAAAATATGGTATTATACCATAGTTTGAAGATAAATTACATTTATGCGACATCTACTCTTATCTATGGTGATACATAATACTTCAGTAAGGCATAATGGTGTCATTTCTATATAATTATTCAATTACATGCACAATTGTGATACTTAATATTTGTACTGCGGCTCACATGGTGCTCATTGGCATTAATTAATTATCAGTTGATGTAATAACAGTTAATTAGTTATAATTAACTAATTGATTGCTTAAAAACCGTCGTGAAATTCTTCAGAGACCATTACCTGGCCTTCATGTGAGAGTTTGGTGCTGCGTTAGTGAATTTTTTGTGTGGGGACCGCACTTTTTAGACGAAGGAGGCCACATGGTAACACTTATTTCAAACTGTTATTCTCAAGTGCTAGAGATCTTCCTCCCACCTAGGCTAAACCAGCTTATTGCAAATCATGAAGGTCTAGAAGTTTGATTTCAGCAAGACGGAGCAACATTCCTCAACTCTCGGCGTTCTATGGAAATGTTGCGCGAGTTAGTTCCTGGTCATCTTATCTCTTTTCGAGGAGACATCGCGTGGCCCTAAAGTTCGCCTGATTTATCGCCTTACGATTTTTTTTCTTTGGCGGCACGTAAACGTTCTAGTGTACAAACAGAGTCCCAAAACACTGCAAGCACTTAAAGAGGTCATTGCCCAAGAAGTGGCAGCCATTCCAAGAGAAATGACACGAAGATATACGGAGAACATTCGGGATAGACTTCGTCACTTTGTCAACAATGGAGAACGTCATTTAGTAGATGTAACCTTTAAAGCCAAATAATCCAAAATGGCAAAATGTGTATTTTTCATAAATAGAAGTAATTTTTGTCGACCATATTTCCTTTTTTCTGTGACAATCTATTAAAATGAGGAGGGTTTTAGTGGCAGCCCCAATAAGTGTAATTAGCTAATTAAAACAATTCCTATGATTCATGTTTTGAGATTATTCATCTGTTTCTCGCTGCCACCATTAAAATGTACATAAGAACCGTTAGTTTTGGTTGGGAAATGTAAGTGAATGACACTCTCATATGTCTGAATATAATATCGCTGACACCAACAGTGAGCAATAGCGCACACAGCAAACAAACAGCAATTGTAGCCAGTTGATGTCGGACTACGAAGAGGCACAGGCAGCCACGTGGCAAGGTCGTTCTAGGGTTTAATTTAATGGCACACATCAAGGCAAAGTAACGTAATACGAAATGTGTTAATGCTGGATTCAATATTAGTAACAGTGTTCACAGATTATCTGGTGAATAATTTAATATTGAGAGAAATCTGATTCACAATAATTAATGTCAGTAGCCAATCATTCTCTTCAGCAAGAATATTATCACTTCAACTCATTTCTAACAAAGAGCATAGATACAGGCCTTACTGTTACATTCTGTCGAGTTGCATCGCTCTTTACATCACCTTAAGTCTAGTATTGGCTAGAGACATGTGCAGCTTACGGGGAGCTGCTTGACCATTTTATCCTATTCGTTTTAACTACCTATGCACGACCAGTGCTGGTAGCACTTTGAAGCTCATGAGCGATTCCATCCACTGATTTCCTGCAATGTTTTGCAACCATCTTCTGAAATGCTGGACAGTCCCCGTCCACCAGTACATCTATATACATAAATACACCACAATGAGGATTGCAACGGCTAACTTTTGTCAGTAAAAGGTATACCATTTCCTTTTCCACTCGAAAGTGGAGCGAGAAATTAAAACATTGTTTGTATACCTCCAAACGAGCTGTAATTTTTCTTATCTTGTGTTTGTGGTCCTTACATGAAACGTACTGTGGCAACAGCAGAATAGTACTGATATTAGCCACAATATCCGGTTCTCTAAATTTTTTCAATAACGTTACACGGGGATTCCCGTTTAAGTACACAAAGCACGTTCAAAATACTCGAATGTTATTAGAACCTACCGGCAGCGTATCTAGCACATCTCTGAATTACTTCGATGTCTTCCTTTAATCCGACCTAGTGGAAATCCCAAAACACTAGAGTACAACTCAAGAATGGGTCATACCCTTGCCCTATACGCTGTTCGTTTTATAGATGAGCTACGGTGCCCTAGAATTCCCCAATAAACTGAAATTAACCATTCGCCTTTCCTACAACTAACCTTAAGTGTTCAGATCATTTCGTATCAATCTGCAATGTTGCGCCTTGACATTTAATGGCCGTGAATGTGTGAAGCGACATACCACCACTAATAGCGCATTCGAACATTATAAGGTTGGTCTACCACATCTGCAGTAACTAACGATTTTTTCTTCCTGTTTCCTTTTTTTTAATTTAGAGTGAGCTCTCAATCGTCAAACCAAACAGAAATTCTGTCTCGGTAATCTTGTTGTCCCCTACAGTCTTCTTAGTCATCTTGTGTCCCACTATAGCCAATCAACGAGGACACTACAGCTTGAACACTACATCGCCAAAACTTCTTAACTTAAGTCCCCTAGAACTTAGAACTACTTAAACCTAACTAACCTAAGGACATCACATACATCCATGTCCGAGGCAGGATTCGAACCTGCGACCGTAGCCGTCGTGCGTTTCCGGACTGTAGCGTCTAGAACCGCTCGGCCACTTCGGCCGGCACAGTGTTCTGGATTCTATTACTTAACATGTTTGCAGTGGGTCATTACTTTCCGGAAATCTAGGAATATGGGATCTGCCTGTTGCGTTTCACCCACCTTTCACTGGATATTGTGCAAGGAAAGGGCAAGTTTACTTTCACACGGGCGATGTTTCTAAACCCATAGTGATTAGCAGACAAAAACTTTAGTGTCTCAAGGAAATTTATTATATTCGAACTCAGAATATGCAGAAGAGCTCTGTAACAAATCTGTGTTAAGGGTATTCGCCTGTAATTTTGCGTGTCCGCTTTTTATTCTTCTCACACACAGGAGTCACCTGCGCTTTTTGCAGTCGCTTGGGACTTCGTGCTGTACGAGAGATTCGCGATAAACGCAAGCCAAATAAGGAGCCAATGCCAAAAATCACCCTCTGTAAAACCGAATCAAATTACCATCTGGTCCTGGCGACATATCTCTTTTCAACCCTTTGAGATGCTTCTCAGCGCCGCGAGTGCCTATTTCTATGTCCTCCACATGGGAATCAGCATTACGGTCAAACGACACTATGTCTGCCTCAATGCTTCTTTGAACTCGAAATTTGGAACTTAAACTTTCCTTTTGCGGTCTTCCGTTACCAAACTTGACTCGTCGATGAGTCTCTGGATAGAAGCTTTCCAACCGGTCACTGAAATTTACGTAGGACCAGAATTTTCTCGGGTTTTCAGCAATACATTCCACTACCGTATGATTTTTAGAACTTGTTCGCTTAGCGTATCGATCATTTTATTGACGCGCTAATTTCTGCTAAAATCTGGCAGTCGACATTTCCGCATTCCTTTTTCGAATTGAGAGTACAAAAATCTCTGATTCCTCAGTAATTCCCGAACTTTGTTATTAAATCTCGGTTGATGTTTTCCGTTCTTAATCCACTTACTCGGCACTTCCTTCTCCAGAGCGCAATTTTCGATCAGTTTAAATGTTGCCCATAATTCGCTCCATCCGTCATATCGGAAGTGAATGACGTCCATTAATTGTGTACGTAGGACGGTTACAGCTGCTTATCTGCTCTTTCCGGCATACTCAACTAGCATTCTTATTCCATTTCTTAACTGTGGCAACCATCTTCCCTATCATGTCAGGATGATCCCTAATACATCTTTCTGTACGCTGTCAATAAGTTCAGGCCTGTTTGTAGCTACAAGTTCTAAAATATTTCCATTGTGTGTGGATTGTCGAACTACCTGCTCGAGACAGTTTTCGGAAGTGTTTCGCAAGAGTTCCTGTGGTACCACCTGCAGTGAATCCATATAATTCCCATATACTCGAAATTTTGAAGTCAGCTCACATGTTGCATGCACGGGATATTTCCGCGCCACTGAACGTAGACTTCCTTTGAATGACTCTACAACTCTTACAGGAGGATAGGGAGGCCAGTAATAACATTCGATGACTGGCTAGAGATTACCTAGGGCGGTTACCCGTGTCCACATATAATTTCGGGTAGATCGTTCGCCGGGTGCAAGTCTTTCAATTTGACGCCACTTCGGTGACTTGCACGTCGATGGGGATGACATGATGATGATTAAGACAACACAACACCCAGTCCCTGAGTGGAGAAAATCTCCGACCCAGCCGGGAATCGAACCCGAGCCCTGAGGATTGACATCGTGTTGCGCAGACCACTCAGCTACCGGGGGCGGACGTAAGGGAAGAATATATTTGTCGACTACAACGAACGCTTCCCCGCTTACGGCATTCAGCCCGTCTTTTCTGTATGCGTTTCATGCCTTGCCAAATATTTAGGAGCTTTCTACTTCTGGTTTCATCCAAATCTCGGCTCGGTCTAAAATGTAAACATAACAGCGTTTGTGGAGGATAGTAAAGTCAGCAACTTTGTTAATAATGCTTCGGAAATTTACTGTTAATATTTTGACTTTTGAAGTCTCTTTGCTTAGTATGCGAACTGATTTCACTCTCGACGTATTGACTGGCCAACGTTCATGACAGGACCTTTAACAATCGCTTAGCCTACGAAAGCCCCATGCGTACATCGCAAGTACTCCGCGATCAGACTAGCTGTTTCCGCTGGGTACTTCACTCCTGACTTATCAAGGGGTGTCCTCCTATTCTCGACTTGATAAAGAAGGTTCAGAAATGTGTAGTTCGCTGTCGCTGAGGCCACCGTCGACTCCAAACCGAAGGATCCCGATGCCGCAAATTGTGAGCACTGATTGCACTTCCAGAGCAAGGCCAGTCTTCACTCCATCTGTCAGCCGCCTTTGCGAAACGAGGATGGTCTCAGAACCCAAATGATGTGCATCATCGGTACCGACATGAGACAGAACTTCAAGATGGCTGCGCCCTGCTGCCTCGATAGCCGCAGTAAAAGCCTCTTCCATATCTCGAATGAGGCCCCCGCCTAGCAAACACATCGAGCACTCGTTGCACTCCTTACAGCCCCGTACGGTGTTTCCCTAAGGGGCTCCATAATGCGCCTAACATAGGAGCTCAAGATGACTAGCAAACTCTTCGTGCAGCATGCCTGCTCAGACGCTGCCCCACTCATATGTGAGATCTCACTGGTCCTGGTTTAGCTTCGACTGTTCCATCGCGTTGTCACTCCACAATTAGCTCCAGTTTTAGAAAGATTGAAATGTCTATGATGGATTTGTTACTCAGGTTGTAACACCGAAAATGCAGTATGCATGGCACCTGCTACCGATATATAACTTTGTTTTAATTGTATGTTAATATTTGTAATTTCAATGCTTTCTTTTAATAAGTAAGGACATTGCTTCACTTTATGTGTGTATTTAAGTAGAAGTCTGTTGACGTTTCATTATATTTATCTGTGTTTTACTGTGAAACTTACAAGTTCTGGGAAAAAGCCAAAGGAAGTGTTAACTGCATCGACTAGCAACGATAGTAGCAGTGCTTGTGCGTTGTAAAATCTTTGGGTAGGGAGTTGTTGCGCGGAGCGCGCGGAGAGAAAGGGAGACGGGTTCCAGCACTTGCAGTGTGTGGAAGTGTGGTGTTAGCGCTCTCGCAGTAGAGAGTAACATTTCCGGCGGCATCATCTACGCGCGCCGGCCAGACGTTTAGTAGCAGCACTACGGACAGTGGACGGGCGGAAGAGGCTGCGTTAATTACGATTGCCCATTCCTATAATTAGCCGTGGCTCCACTATATGCTATCGTCTCCAACAACAGCAGCAGTGCCAGCAACACAGCTTCGTCGTCGGCTCCGAGTTTAGTCGAATACACAGCACTGAAGTAAGAATGTTCACTGGTAGAAAGTATTAACGGCTAACCCAGTAGCACAACTGAATGCGATTTGATTGATAAAATTTATCAAAATAATGACAGTTAAACTCAGGGCGATTGTGTCCTCATTGCCCTCAGATATTGTTACCAAGCAAGATCCTTGTTCCTTTTTTTCTAATATGCTAACTGAGTGACATAAGAAACAAATTGAATAGTTACAGCCAGTTTATTAATGAATAATTTCTCTCTTAAGAATTTTAGCCTCAGTCTACTTTCAATTAACTGTTGTACAACAGAGACTTCAGTATATGACTAAAGTAAAGCAATTTCATTTTTCAAGTTCGACAATCAATAAATGGAAAAAAATCCAAATCTAAAGGAATGCACAAATTAAGAGTGCGGAAGTTTCATTTATTTCACATATAGCTTGCAGCAGTTGGCTGTTTGGTTTGGTACGTATTCTATTTATTTAATTCTGTTCAAGTCAGTAAAAAAGGAACAGTTGTTCAGGCAATAATATGAAATCCAATTTGCAAAATAAGTAACGACAAAGTAAAAAGTGCTTGCTTTTCTTTCTAACTTTCTTTGATGACGTTATGCTGAGGTCACTGAAAGTCATTGTTCACGTAACAACGTTCAGTACTAAAATACAGTTCAATTGCATATTTTCAAGTCATTACTCGATTGCCTTTTTCAAAACTTAAAGCCAAACATAACGTAAGAGTGAGTTCTCAGTTTTCTTTATCATTACATACTCACTTAAAATTAGTGCCAAAAAACCTGGAAGCCTTTAGTAGCCACGTCAGTGTTTAATAATACATGTTTTTCTTTCCCATCATCTTGTACAGGATTTTGGATGTAAATTGCTGGCGACCGTTAATTACTTCTTTTTCGTTCATTAGTGTAACTTTTGATTCATAATCAGTGGTACCCCTTTCTGTCCACTGTTCGTGAGTGAATGCACAAAATAATTTTCATTTTCCAAATTATAGCCCTGTTCGGTTAAATTACCTTTATTTTTAGCAGACTTTCCATCAGAAGGGTCGGTTGTACAATTTCCTCCTACTTATCGGTATCACTTCTTCGGGAAAGAAATCCATTAAGCATACACACGATCCACGGTCATATTTTATATCTCAAGCAGGATAGGACTATTAGTAAGACAGAGGTTACAAGGTGACATCCGACGATATCAGGTCACTGAGCTCTGTTGACCAACCCATTCTGCTGATACTGTTTTCCTACTGACAACACTAAACTCCCCCATCCAGATACTTTTGATCAGATATGGTGCAGATAAAATCAGTATACAAAAGCCCCCAATAGCATACAAGCACGCTCCATCCTTGGACTCTGTAGGAAGAGACCACAGTACGGTGCAATAAATATTACCTTTTACCATGCCCTGCACAGTGAACTGCAGTGGTTAGGTGTAGATGTAGATTAATCCGTACATGTATCAGAACTTCTCTCCTCTAGTGCACGCCAGCTGGAATTCAGTACTTTCTCTCCACTAGTACATGTCAGTTACAGCATGGTTTATTGAAATTATTGATCTCTAACGACACGTATTCTCGAAAACAATTGAGAACCTCATTTCTGGAAGCCATTCTACTAGCCAGACTTCTTGAGATATTTCAGGTGCGGACACCTCTCCCATTGTCTTTCCGATATGTGCGGACCTATCATACTTTTGTTTCTGAAGTCTTATAACACAAGAGACTTTCTTTTACAAATTTGTTTAAGATATTTACAGACAACTTACGATAAAATCCAGTGTAAGTTTTATTCAGCATGTTTCTGTGAACCTGGCTCTATCTGCACATAGTCACAAGTCAATGAAGCCTGTCATATAAATTGCTACACGGGAACCCTCGTGTACGAAGAAAAATTCTAAAAAGCCCTTTCACTAAAAGAATTAATTATTAAGACCAAAATTAAAGCTACGCAGCTGTATTATATTCTATTAACGCTCTCAGAATTTCGCTATTGATAGTTCACATAACCTACTATTTCCCTGAATTCCTGCGTGTCTTAGTAATTCAAAAATACTTAGGTGTACTAAGTACAACTAGCGTACGATTTATTAAATTTGTGCCACATATTTACAGTGATACGAACAGTTTTTTTTTAATTTTTTTTCTTGTAACTGGCTCAGATCAGTAATTACAGGCAATATGTAGCTTTATGGTGCATCACTATAAAACTCCCTTGTGTTACGAAACTGAATTCATACTTTGTGAACATGCTCACTTGTGTGTAGTTATTGAATACGCGCTGGGATTTTTTGTTTTTGTTTTTGTAACTGGTGGGTAAATGTAATTTTTTTAAAATGTTTTGCCACAAGGGATTTTCTTATAAAAATGAGGAAACATAATTTCAAAATTAATTTAAAATATTTACAGTCACCTTACAACTAAATATTGTTTAGAGCTATAACTTTTCCAGCAATATATATATATCGTCTTCATGGACGACAATTCGCGCCCCCTCCATGCACATCTTGTGAATGACTTCCTTCAGGATAACGACTTCGCTCGACTAGAATGGCCAGCATCTTCTTCAGACATTGAATATTGTTGGCATAGGTTGGAAAGGGCTGTTTATGGTCGACGTGACCCACCAACCACTCTGAGGAATCTACGCCGAATTGCCATTGAGGAGTGGGACAATTTGGACCAACAGTGCCTTGATAAACTTGTGTATAGTATGCCACGACGAATACAGGCATGCATCAGTGCAAGAGGACGTGCTACTGGGTATTAATCGTACCGGTGGGGACAGCAATCTGGACTACCACTTCTGAAGGTCTCATTCTATGGTGGTACGACATGCAATGAGTGGTTTCATGAGCAATAAAATTATCGGAAATGATGTTTATATTGATCTCTATTCCTATTTTCTGTACAGGTTCCGGAACTCTCGGAACCGAGGTGATGCAGAATTTTTGATGTGTGTAAAACCTGTTTTGGGCAATCGCTCCATGTTGTGCAGTGGGGATACTCATTTGCAATGCTGATGGAGAAAGTTCCTGACGTATGGCCAAAATAAAGTGTTCTAAACTCCAATACCATTTAAAATATATCTCGCAAGAACTGATACCGAATAGTAACATCTTTGGACTATTGAAGTTACGCTACAGCACCCTACTAAGATTGAGGTGAATTTATTTCACAGTATCATGAATTGTCATGAAGGGTACTTTTCCAATACAAGATTGACATTACTTCAATTCTGGACTAAAGAAAAAAATTTAACCGTTGGTTCTTAAATAACTATACAGAGACTAAGAAACTTCCTGGCAGACTAAAACCGTGTGCCCAACAGAGTCTCGAAGTCGGGACCTTTGCCTTTCGCGGGCAAGTGCTCTACCATCTGAGATACCGAAGCACGACTCACGGCCGGTACTCACAGCTTTACTTCTGCCAGTATCTCGTCTCCTACCTTCCAAACTTTACAGAAGCTCCTTTCTTTCAGGAGTGCTAGTTCTACAAGGTTCGCGGAGAGCTTCTGTAAAGTTTGGAAGGTAGGAGACGAGATACTGGCAGAAGTAAAGCTGTGAGTACCGGCCGTGAGTCGTGCTTCGGTAGCTCAGATGGTAGAGCACTTGCCCGCGATAGGCAAAGGTCCCGAGTTCGAGTCTCGGTCGGGCACACAGTTTTAATCTGCCAGGAAGTTTCGTATCAGCGCACACTCCGCTGCAGAGTGAAAATCTCATTCTGGTATAAAGAGACTACCTTTGAAACAGAAGTGAAGTCCGAACAAACAACAATACTCTACACTACTGGCCATTAAAATTGCCACACCATGAAAATGTCGTTCTACAGACGAGAAATTTAACTCAGGAAGAAGACGATCTGATATGCAAATGATTAGCTTTTCAGAGCGTTCAAACAAGGTTGACGCCGGCGCGACACCTACAATGTGCTGACATGAGGAAAGTTTCCAGCCGATTTCTCATACACAAACATCAGTTGGCCGGCGTTGCTTGGTGAAATGTTGTTGTGATGCCTTGTCTAATCAGGAGATATGCCTCGTGCAAGGAGCAGAAATGCGTACCATCACGTTTCCGACTTTGATAAAGGTCGGATTGTAGCCTATCGCGATTGCGGTTTATCGTATCGCGACTTTGCTGCTCGCGTTGGTCAAGATCCAATGACTGTTCCCACAATATGCAATCGGTGCGTTCAGGAGGGTAATACGGAACGCCGTGCTGGGTCCCAACTGCCTCGTTTCACTAGCAGTCGAGATGCCAGGAATCTTATCCGTATGATTGTAACGGATCGTGCAGCCACGTCTCGATCCCTGAGTCAACAGATGGGGACATTTGCAAGACAACGCCCATCGGCACGAACAGTTCGACGACGTTTGCAGCAGCATGGACTATCAGCTCGGAGACCATGGCTAAGGTTACCCTTGACACTGCATCACAGACAGGAGCGCATGCAATGGTGTACTCAACGACGAACCTCGGTGCACGAATGGCAAAACATCATTTTTACGGATGGATCCAGATTCTGTTTACAGCACCATAGTGGTCTCATCCGTGTTTGGCGACATCGTGGTGTACGCACATTAGAAGCGTGTCTTCGTCATCGCCATACTGGCGTATCATCCGGCATGATGGTATGGGGTGCCATTGGTTACACGTCTCGGTCACCTCTTGTGCGCACTGACGACTCTTGAACAGTGCACGTTACATTTCAGATGTGTTACGACCCGTGGCTCTACCCTTAATTTGATCTCTGCAATACCCTATATTTCAGCAGGATACTGCACGACCCGATGTTGCAGGTCCTGTATGGGCCTTTCTGGATGCAGATCATGTTCGACTGCTGCCCTGGCCAGCACATTCTCCTGATCACTCATCAATTGAAACCGTCTGGTCAATGGTGGCCGAGCAACTGGCTCGTGACAATACGCCAGTCACTACTCGTGATGAACTGTGGTATCCTGTTGAAGCTGCATGGGCAGCTGTACCTATACACGGCATCCAAGCTCTGTTCGACTCAATGCCCAGGCGTATCAAGGCTGTTTTTACGGCAAGAGGTGGTTGTTCTGGGTACTAATTTCTCAGGATCTATGCACCGAAATTGCGTGAAAATACAGTCACATGTTAGTTCTAGTATAATATATTCGTCCAATGAATACCCGTTTATCATCTGCATTTCTTCTTGGTCTATCAATTTTAACGGCCAGTAGTGTAATATCGTTGGTCGCTATAGATTACGCGAGATGTGATATTACTGCCAAGTGTCATTGTACCTAGGAAGAAATTGTGATAAAATACTTTCAAGTTAAGTCATTTCTTATGACTGACTGCACAAGTTTAACAGGTTCTATATTTCGTGGGGTGGTTCAATACAATTTCAAAGTGAATGGTAAGGGACATGAGATAGTAAACCGCATAGATGTAGCACGAAGTGAACACCTGTATGTTTGTATCATAACGAATAAAGAAAACGGCGGTACAGCAATCCAGATCTTAAACATTACAGCTGCTGTTAACGATCAGAAGCTTAAACCTGTTACGTATTACAGCAGTAACAGGACATCCCAGTATGGTGTGTGATGATCTCTGGAAGACTGAATGTTCTTCCATATCCTTCTGCATTTTGTCTGTTGCTCCAGAACAACGATTTCAGTCATTCTGCACAAGCTTTATATTGTATGTAGCCAGTTATCACTGAACAATAGAAGGGCCGATGTGGTGAAAATGACCGATTCACGTTTTCAAAACGTTATTTCGTCATGTTGCTATGATCTTCAGTGACCTGTCCAGATTACCGCCGGCGGCGGTGGCCGAGCGGTTCTAGGCGCTGCTGCCTCGAACCCCGCGGCTGCTACGGCCACAGGTTCGAATCCTACCTCGGGCATCGATGTCTGTGATGTCCTTAGGTTTAAGTAGTTCTAAGTCTGGGGGATGATGACCTCAGATGTTAGGTCCCGTAGTTCTTAAAGCCATTTAGAGCCAGATTGCCGGTCACAATCATCCGTACAAAAATTAATAATTTTTGGAAAATTGGAAATGGCATTGTTGTCTAGTATGGAAGAGCGACTGTTTTAATTGAGTTGTAACGAAATGTTTTACAACACGTCTTCCTTCTTCTGATTGAGATCTACTGTGTAGGAATCAGCATAGGTTTTGAAAAAGACGGTCCTGTGAAACCCAGCTCGCGCTATTCGTCCACGAGACTCAGATGGCAATAGAAACGGGTTCACATGTAGATGCCGTGTTTCTTGAATTCCGCAAGGCGTTGGATACAGTTCCCCACAGTCGTCTAATGAACAAAGTAAGATTATACGGACTATCAGACCAATTGTGCGATTGGATTGAAGAGTTCCTAGATAACAGAAAGCAGCATGTCATTCTCAATGGAGACAAGTCTTCCGAAGTAAGAGTGATTTCAGGTGTGCCGCATGGGAGTGTCATAGGACCGTTGCTATTCACAATATACATAAATGACCTGGTGGATAACATCGGAAGTTCACTGAGGCTTTTTGCAGACCGTCGTGTACCCTCCGCCACACACCGTCAGGTGGCTTGCGGAGTATGGATGTAGATGTAGATGATGGTGTGGTGTATCCAGAGGTTGCAACAATGAAAAATTGTACTCAAATGCAGGAGGATCTGCAGCGAATTGACGCATGGTGCAGGGAATGGCAATTGAATCTCAATGTAGACAAGTGTAATGTGGTTGGTGGGTTGGTTTGTGGGGGTTAAAGGGACCAGACTGCTACGGTCATCGGTCCCTTTGACAAAAAAAAAAAAAAAAAATCACCCACAGAGAATGAAAAACGAACAACAGAAAAGACGGCAGACGACACAGGACAAGAAAGACTCAGACAGCGATCAGACAAAACAAATTAAAATCACACAGAGTGTGACGGTGGGTGGCCGACCATAGAGATAGAAAAGGAAAAGCCAACCACCGAGAACACATTAAAAACTCAATCTAAAATCGTAGGCCAAAGGCCAGAATCAAAACAAACAGGACATAAAAAACACTCAGATTAAATGATAAAAACCCCCTGCCCGAATAAAACTCAGAACTAAGTCCACCATGGCACAGTCATCTGTTAAAAGGGCAGGGAGTGTGTCAGGCAGTGCGAACGTCTGCTTGAGCACAGCTAAAAGTGGACACTCCAATAAATTGGGACCACCGTGAAAACGGAGCCGCAGCGACATAAAGGTGGATCCTCACGTCGCACAAGTGTAATGTGCTGCGAATACATAGAAAGATAGATCCCTTATCATTTAGCTACAAAATAGCAGGTCAGCAACTGGAAGCATTTAATTCCATAAATTATCTGGGAGTACGCGTTAGGAGTGATTTGAAATGGAATGATCATATAAAGTTGATCGTTGGTAACGCAGATGCCAAACTGAGATTCATTGGAAGAATCATAAGGAAACGCAATTCGAAAACAAAGGAAGTAGGTTACAGTACGCTTGTTCGCCCACTGCTTGAATACTGCTCAGCAGTGTGGGATCCGTACCAGATAGGGTTGATAGAATAGATAGAGAAGATCCAACGGAGAGCAGCGCGCTTCATTGCAGGATCATTTAGTAATGGCGAAAGCGTTACGGAGTCGAGACTGAAGTGAACTATGAAAGAGCGTTCCATACAATTCGTTCCTCACTCCTTGCTTTCATCTTGGTGAACCGTTCCTTTGGACCCGTTAGTTCGCGAACGACCCATCTCTACTCCTGACGAAAGGACGCACGTGTGGCACTGGTTGGATTACGGTGTCACGTGGCTATCTCTCCCCTCCCCTTTTTCAATAGCATCTGTGTTTTTAAATGGCATCAGCAAACTCTCTCCTCACCACCACCACCGTTTCTCTAAAAATCTAACTCCCATGTATAAAATCTTCATGGAAAGTTACTCACCCATCTCAATGTTTATGATATCTCCCGAACTACGCGATATTGCAGTATCTTTGCTGTTAAGAAGAACGATGAAATGTTTCTTCGGACATGAATGTATGTCCGAAGGAACGGGCACTAAGGCGATACATGGAATAGACTCGCAGTTGCCAATATATTTCATGTATCGCCGCAGTTGCGAATACGAACATGAGCTATTTCGTAAGCCCTCGTCGTCAGTTTTGTGAGGGCCTCGTCGCTACTGTTGTGCAGCCCGAGTTTGTGAGCTCGTAAAACGTCTTCTGGTGCAGCACATCGCTACGACGATTTCTCCCTGCCACTATCACACAACTATGGAGCGACCATGTAAAATAAATCGTCGGTAAAGCAGATGCCAGACTGAGATACATTGGAAGAATCCTAAGGATATGGAGTCCGAAAACAAAAAGGAAGTAGGTTACAGTGCACTCGTTCGCCCACTGCTTGAATACTGCTCACCGGTGTGGCATCCGTACCAAATAGGGTTGATAGAAGAGATAGAGAAGATCCAACGGAGAGCAGCGCGCTTCGTTACAGGATCATTTAGTAATCGTGGAAGCGTTACGGGTATGATAAACTCCAGTGGAAAACTCTGCAGGAGAGACGCTTAGTAGCTCGATACGGGCTTTTGTTAAAGTTTCGAGAACATGCATTCATCGAAGAGTGAAGCAGTATATTGCTCCCTCCTACGTATATCTCGCGAAGAGTCCATGAGGATAAAATCAGAGAGATTGGAGCCCACACAGAAGCATACCGTCAATCCACGAACAATAGGAGACTGGAATAGAAGGGAGAACCGATAGAGGTAGTCAAGTTATCCTCCGCCACACACCGTCAGGTGGCTTGCGGAGTATGAATGTAGATGTAGATGTAGATGGAGAAATGGGTTATAATTAATCTCTAGTCTGTAGAAATATCCACAACAATGGAACTCGTATTGTTTATTTACGTCCATTGTTTTCCTCTGCGTCTCCTGTGGTGTTTGTCATCCATTAACTTGTCACAGAACAAAAATCATGGCTCGTAGACCACCGCCGCTTACCGATGCATGGTTGTTCTCTCTGTTGGATAATATTACAGATGATGTGCCTGAAGCAGAAGCTTTACCTAGATGTAGAGACCTAGGAGAAGAACATGCGGACGAAGGTTACTGCCAACCAAACGACCATTCTAAAAACAGTTATTCATACGATGCTGATGATTCAGAAGATGTTCAACCAGGTTAGTTACAATAATGGTATACATTATTTTCATTTGAACACAACTTCTGTGTACTATTCATTATTTAGACTGCAGATGTTCTAGGCATATGCTTATAATTTGAAGTTTTTTGTATTTCTACTTTCGTATTACGCAGCAGAAAACGTATCATATAAAGCAAGCTATCAGAGGGGACGTATCAACACAAGCCTCCCAGGACTACGTAAATGTTGCTGCGTACAGATGACATCACGGAGTGGACTGTAGCAGAGTTTGGGGAGATCACATCATAACATCCGGTAAGAAAATTCAATACCTACTCCCTATCCAAGGCAGTATGTTTATGATGATAGTGTACTGAGCGCATGGTGTCTTCTTAATTATGAATCAGTACTGAAACTTGTAAAACACTGCGTGGAAACGGAAACAAAACGTGTTGTAAGAAATAAATTGTGGCGTGTATATTTGAAGAAACTGGAGGCTTTCATTGCGTTATTGCATGCTGTTGGTGTTGTTGGAGCCAATAGCGTTGAACGTGATGAACATGGTCTAAAAAGTGGAAGCCAGCATTCTTCAGTGATACAAGGGTGAGGAATTATTTTCGAGAAATTCTAAGACATTTGGGTTTTGGCTTTAGAGATACAAAATGAAAACGTTTGAAGACAGACATATTTGCATCAGCTTCAACCTTCTGGAATTTTTTTTGAAAACCGTCAATTGTCATATACTGCAGGTGAGAATCTGACTGCTGGTGAGCAGCTTTTCCCAATTAAAACAACATGTCCATTCCTACAATATAAGACCAACACACCAAATAAATTTGTTATAGAACTTCGGCTCTTTTTGGACGTTGGCCTAATATTTCTGTTCAGTGGTTTCCCATACCTAGGAAAAGACGACCTCAGCCCACGTGACGAGTCTCTTGCCGAAAACTTAGTAATGAAGGTGATGGAGTCTGTGGTGTGCTTACTGTAAGACCTTTGGTACACACACCATCAGATGAAGTGACTTGCCGCTCTAAAGAAGTAGGCGAGTGTCAGCGATATGTCTCGTGGTCTTATCGTGGTGAGGTTATATTCTGCCGTTACGTCAGACGATAGAAATTACACTTTCACGCTTTCAGTAACAGATTGACGGCGACCAACTTTAAACAGAACTTGATTAATTTTCACATATATTTATTAAAATAATGAGAAGCATAAAAATTACTTAACTTGGTTATGGGTACTATTTACAACTGACGATCTGAAGTTCCTTTGGTATTGGTATGTTAATCTTATTTTCACATATATCTCTGATATTTGACAAAAGTGTCTATACATTTATCTTTATGGCTATGTACAGGGATATGGTAATCTTATTAGGCGCAGACTGAAATTTGACTATAGACTGGTACAGACAAATGTAGAACGGTACTGACTGGTGCAGACAAATGCAGACTGACTAATTGGAGGCCAGTACACTCATTATAATACCTCGCGGGTTCGTGTATCACTGTGTGAGTGTGATCTGCGAGGAGAAAAGGTTCTATGTTAGCACCAATCTCATTGGCTGCGTTACATATTAATACATGGATCGGCGGAAGCCGAATTTGGTCCGTCTCTATGGCAGCGCCAACTGGTAGTGCGGAGATGGTCGAGCGCTGCGCCAGCGCTGTTGTGCTTAGTGGGGGGCGCTCTAGTGTTAATGCTGTGTACGTGCTGACTACATGGAACTATGTACACAACAGAGCCGTTTCAAAAGATGGGAAGAAACGTAACTACAGGCAACTTTTTTGTAACAGTGAAACTATGCATGAAGTTGAAAGGTAATGGTACCAGCATTGTTGGAACAATTAGAGGACCAAGGAGGTAAATTCCTAATAATGTGAATGCAATGGAAGCTCGTCTTTACGACTCAGCTCTGTTGAAACATTCCAATGGCAGTCTTGCAGGCTATCAAGGTAAACGAACTAAAAACGTCCTTGTGTATAGCTCTTTGCACTCAGAAGTTGAACATAAGCTACTTCCAAAAGAATAACGGAAACAATAGACACTACTACTAAAAAAATACGGTGTTGACGAGATGGATCATACGGGGAAGATAATATACTGTCCGAATCGGTACACATAGGTGGCCAGTTCATGTAGTTTGTAATAATCTTGACTTCGCAGCTATCAGTTGCTGGATCATTTTCTAGAAAGAGATAGGTAACATAACTTGCCGATATTGCATCGTGAAGCACGCAGAGGAGATATGTATCGAATTCTTAGGCTCTAACCCTATGTCGGTGGAAACACAACCAGAATTTGGAGAGCCACTAAGCAGATTCTTCTGAATCTGCTTAGTGTATTTATCTCTTGGTCTCCCTCTACTATTTTTACCCTCCATGCTGCCCTCCAATGCTAAATTTGTGATCCCTTGATGCCTCAGAATATGTCTTACCAACCGGTCCCTTCTTCTTGTCAAGTTGTGCCACTAACTTCTCTTCTCCATAATTCTATTCAATACCTCCTCGTTAGTTGTGTGATCTACCCATCTAATCTTCAGGGTTCTTCTGTAGCACCACATTTCGAAAGCTTCTATCCTCTATTTGTCGTCCAAGTTTCACTTCCCTACATGGCTACACTCCATACAAATACTTTCAGAAACGACTTTCTGACACTTAAATCTATACTCGATGTTAACAAATTTCTCTTCTTCAGAAACGCTTTCCTTGCCATAGCCAGTCTACATTTTATATCCTCTCTACTTCGACCATCATCAGTTATTTTGCTCCCCAAATAGCAAAACTCTTTTACTACTTTAAGTGTCTCATTTCCTAATCTAATTCCCTCAGCATCACCCAACTTAATTTGCCTACATTCCATTATCCTCGTCTTGCTTTTGTTGATGTTCATCTTATATCCTCCTTTCAAGACACTGTCCATTCCGTTCAACTGCTGTCTCTGACAGAATTACTATGTCATCGGCGAACCTCAACGTTTTTATTTCTTCTCCATGGACTTTAATACCTACTCCGAATTCTTCTTTTGATTCTTTTTTTGCTCGCTCAATATACAGATTGAATAACATCGGGGACCGGCCACAACCCTGTCTCACTCCCTTCCCAACCACTGCTTCCCTTTCATGCCCCTCGACTCTTATAACTGCCATCTGGTTTCTGTACAAATTGTAAATAGCCTTTCGCTCCCTGTATTTTACCCCTGCCACCTTTAGAATTTAAAAGAGAGTATTCCAGTCAACGTTGTCAAAAGCTTTCTTTAAGTCTAGATATTCTAGAAATGTAGGTTTACCTTCCCTTAATCTTTCTTGTAAGATAAGTCGTACGATCAATATTGCCTCACGTGTTCCAACACTTCTGCGGAATCCAAACTGATCTTCCCCGAGTTCGGCATCTACTAGTTTTTCCATTCGTCTGTAAAGGATTCGCGTTAGTATTTTGCAGCTGTGACTTATTAAACTGATAGTTCGGTAATATTCACCTCTGTCAATGCCTGCATTCTTTGGGATTGGAATTATTATATTCTTCTTGAAGTCTGAGGGAATTTCGCCTGTCTCATACATCTTGCTCACCAGATGGTAGAGTTTTGCCAGGACTGGCTCTCCCAAGGCCGTCAGTAGTTCCAATGGAATGTTGTCTATTCCAGGGGCCTTGTTTCGACTCAGGTCTTCCAGTGCTCTGTCAAACTCTTCACACAGTATCGTATCTCCCATTTCATCTCCATCTACATCCTTTTCCATTTCCATAATATTGTCCTCAAGTGCATCGCCCTTGTATAGACCCTCTTTATACTCCTTCCACCTTTCTGGTTTCCCTTCTTTGCTTAGAACTGGGTTTCCATCTGAGCTCTTGATATTCATACAAGTGGCTCTCTTTTCTCCAAAGGTATCTTTAATTTTCTTGTAGGCAGTATCTATCTTACCCCTAGTGAGATAAGCCGCTACATCCTTACGTTTGTCCTCTACCCATCCCTGCTTAGCCGTTTTGCACTTCCTGTCGATCTCATTTTTGAGACGTTTGTATTCCTTTCTGCCTGGTTCATTTACTGCGTTTTTGTATATTTCTCCTTTCATCAGTTAAATTGAATATTTCTTTTGGTACGCAAGGTTTTCTACTAGCCCTCGTCTTTTTACTTACATGATCATCTGCTGCCTTCACTACTTCATCCCTCAGAGCTACCCATTCTTCTTCTGCTGTATTTCTTTCCCTATTCCTCTCAGTTGTTCCCTTTTGCTCTCCCTGAAACTCTGTACAACCACTGGTTTAGTCAGTTTATCCAGGTCCCAACTCCTTAAATTAGCAGTTTCTTCAGTTTTAATCTACAGTTCATAACCAATAGATTGTGAACAGAGTCCACATCTGCGCCTAGAAATGTCTCTCGAATTCCAGTCACCCATGCAATTAAATTTTCATCTCCCTTCACTACCTGAATAATTTCTTTTATCTCATCATACATTTCATCAATTTCTTCATCATCTGCAGAACTAGTTGGCATATAAACTTGTACTCCTGTAGCAGGCATGGGCTTCGTGTCTATCTTGGCAACAATATTGCGTTCACTATGCTGTTGGTAGTCGCTTACCTGCACTCGTATTTTTTTATTCATTATTAAACCTACTCCTGCATTAACCCTATTTGATTTTGTATTTATAACCCTGTATTCACCTGACCAAATGTCTTGTTCCTCGTGCCACCGAACTTCACTAATTCCCACTATATTTAACTTTAACCTATCCATTGCCCTTTTCAAATTTTCTATCCTACCTGCCCGATTAAGGGATCTGACATTCCACGCAACTATCCGCAGAATGACATTTTTTTTCTCCTCATAACGACGTCCTCCTGAGTAGTCCTCGCCCAGAGATCCGAATGGGGGACTATTTTACCTCCAGAATATTGTACCCAAGAGAATGCCATCATCATTAACCATACAGTAAAGCTGCATGCCATCGAGAAAAATTACGGCTGTAGTTTCCCCTTGCTTTCAGCCTTCGCAGTACCAACACAGCAAGGCGAGATCAGTCAATCAACCAGACTGCTGCCCCTGCAGCTACTGAAAAGGCTGCTGCCCCTCTTCAGGAACCACATGTTTGTCTGGCCTCTCAACAAATACCCCTCCATTGTGGTTGCACCTACGGTACGGCCATCTGTATCGCTGAAGCACGCAAGCCTCCCCACCAACAGCAAGGTCCATGGTTCATGCTGCTGTAATTTATAATATGATAGTCAGTATTTAATAACTACGTCACCTTCTATACTGACAAAAACAGTTTTTTAGTAGCTAAAATCATTTCTAAAAAACACGTTCGTGTTTCTGATAAATGTGAAAAATATTAAATTTGCGGCTGTATTATATAATTTGCCTCATTTTAGTGTTGCATCCCATAGTTAATGTTTAATAAACTTAGTAATACGTATATAAAACGATGATAATGAGAACGAAAATAATATTTCCAATATAGTGGTTGAAATGACCGCATCGGCGGTTCTGGGTACACAATATGTTCCGGCGCTTGTAGTGTTAAAAATATCACAAACATTTATATGTCATCATTGTGAACTGCCATCATTATTAACTGCCATGTGCATTCCAACAAGTAAAAATGTGATAAAATGCTGTGTATACCCTTTGTTTTCGCAATTACTCTGTGTTCCATCTGTCAATAATTACGGGTTGGAATTGCAATTATCAATCATAAATCAATACTTTGAACAGTCAAAGCAGAAAATGACGTCTTTGAAAAAGTTTTATACGTCTTTCAACACCACTTAAGAAAAAATTTATTGAAACTGTGTATTGGACCAGTCACTAATTGAGTAATTTATGAAGTGGACGGAAAAGTGTGTGATAGAGATGTGCCATAAAGGGCATTAAAATAACCTCTGTAAAAATTTGATACAGTTTCTGAGTGTAGGAATGACTGATACACTTTACATAGTAATAAACGAAAGATTGCTCGCAAAATTTTTGCAGTTTCAATTATGTGTCTCCTTAATTGCTACGGCAGACAAGAGAGAAGCCTTGTGCACAGTGAAACAGCTCGTGTTTCGCCAGGATCGTAACTGTTAGACGCCAGCCCGAAGCATCCGAGCACGGAAAGGTAGGGCTCGGACGCCGGCAGCACCCCTAGGGCCGTAGCTGTTCATGGACCCAGCACGCCACCACTACAGGACGCCACTTGAGCGAGCTGCCGTAATTTAGCCGATGAAAGGGCTCATTAACGCTCCCCGCGCATCCTTTCACCGCCTGTAAACTAAGGCTTTGTCTCTGCTCCCAACAAATGCTGCCTCACTCATTGGGAACCTGAGAATACCCAAGAAAAAAACTCGATAATTACATTTCCCAAAACAGGTGAACGACTAGGTAAGCATAGACGGCGCTTCGAGGCGGCACAAACAGGCTCGTTACTTTAATCGTATTACGTTGCTGAAAATCGAATTTAGAATTTAGTGCAGAATTTACCTGCTGGGTGGAATTTAATTTTGTTGCAATGTGTACCATAGATTTTGCACACAGCTCCCTACTCTGTGAATGAAAATAATTATAAATTATAAGATGCACTTGAACATGCGGGTATGCATGACTCTATAAGTACTGCTATGTCCTTTCCTTCACACTGATGATAGCCAACACTCCCACCCATTTCTTAGCGGTATTATAACTTACTGTGAATTCCAAATCAGATGACATTTGTTGGGTGTCATTCATCTGCTTTATTTACATAAATCAGTGTGAGTGTATGTGTGTGTGTGTGTGTGTGTGTGTGTGTCTGGAATCTCCTCCCAAACTCCTGGATCGTTTCTACCAAATCCGGCACAGAAACAGCTGACCTGACATCTATCAGCACTGTGGGACTTATAACCTCGTAGCTCCAACAATGGTAGAGAGAGGGCAAGAATGTGTTTCTCAAGCTCCTTGCATATAGGCTGTCCTGTTTCCATGAACAATACGAGACTGGAATAGAAGGGAGAACCGATACAGGTACTCAAGGTAGCCTCCGCCACACTCCGTCAGGTGGCTTGTGGAGTATGGATGTAGATGTATATATGATAGCGATATCGTGTAGGAAGGGTATCAGCTATGGATGGACCTGGTTTGCAGGGCAGCCTACATGTCAGGTGCAAGAAACAGTTTTCAGCCATTGCTGTTATATTGTGCCGCATGACAGATGTGCAGGAGTTGTATCGGCCAGGATGGAGGGATGGAACAGGGAGAGAGAGGGGGGGGCAGGAGGGGATGGATGAGAAAAGGTGAAGGAAAGTAGGTACAGAAAAGGGCGAAGGTGGAGACAGATAGAGAATCTGGAAGAAGGAGACTGTGGAGGAGGAGAAGATAAAGACACCATTGAGAGTGATGTAGGATATGGACAGAGTGAAGGGTAAGTTGGGGATGAGCAAGAGATGTATGAGGAGGGATGGACAGAAAGAGAGAAAGAGGAGGTGAAGTGATAGAGAGAGTGGAGAGGAGGAGAAAGATGTGCTCGACAGAAGAGGTGGAAACAGAGAGGGGGCTTACAGACTTTTTACACCATACGCGCCAACGGCCATCTATCATCCGAAAAGGCCACCTGTCGCCACTCAGTGATGGCCCACCTGCGTTACTGGCCCACAAAGTCCAGTCTTCGTCTCCCATGAAAAGCTGTCGTCAAGGGTGCATGAACCAACCGCCTGCAGTGGAGGTCCATATGCAGCAACGTTCGATGAATGGTCGTTAAGTAGATACTGCTCGTAGCCCCTTGGTTCATTGGGGAGTTTATTTTCTCAAAAATTACACGTCTATTCACCGGCACACATATCCGCACCTGTCGTTCATTTCTGTCAGCCATAGCCGGGGGAGCGCCACAAATGCCTCGGCGCCAGTTTTAGTTACCACCATTTTGCCATGGCGTGACACAGTTCACAAACGTAGCTGTTTTTGAAGTGCTTCAACCTTAGGTCCGAAAACCAATGATCATGCCGTTTCGGACGTCGGGTAATTAACTACGTTTCCCCATTAGCATAAGGCCTGACCGTTTTTCGAGCCTCCCCAATACGCTTTGTATACCATCTGCCACTAGTGCTGGCACCTGTCGTCTGTGAGTGGCTATTATTGCACGCTGACGTCGAACATTGCCTGGTGAAACGTTGTTGTGATGCCTCGTGTAAGGAGGAGAATTGTGTACCATCACGTTGCCGACTTTGATAAAGGTCGGATTGTAGCCTATCGCGACTGCGGTTTATCGTATCGCGAGATTGCTGCTCGCGTTGGTCGAGATCCAATGACTGTTAGCAGAATATGGAATCGGTGGCTTCAGGAGGGTAATGTGGAACGCCGTGCTGGATCGCAACGGCCTCACATCACTAGCAATCTAGATGACAGGCATCTGATGCTCATGGCTGTAACGGATCGTGGGACGTTATCAAGGCAACCATCTGCACGAATCATCTGCACGAATAGTTCGACACATTTTCAGTAGCATGGACCATCATCTCTGAGACCAAGGCTGCGGTTACCCTTGACGCTGCATCACAGACAGGAGCGCCTGCGATGGTGTACTCAACGACGAACCTGGGGGCACGAATAATGGCGTATCACCTGGCGTGATGGTACGGGGTGCCATTGGTTACACGTCTCGGTCACCTCTTGTTCGCATTGACGGCACTTTGAACAGTGGACGTTCCATTTCAGATGTGTTACGACCCGTGGCTCTACCCTACATTCGGTCCCTGCGAAATTTCAGCAGAATAATGCACGACCGCATGTTGCAGCTCTTGTACGGGCCGGAAAATGTTCGACTGCTGCCCTGGTCAGCACATTCTCCAGATCTCTCACCAATTGAAAACGTCTGGTCAATGGTGGCCGAGCAACTGATTCGTCACAATACGCCAGTCACTACTCTTGATGAACTGTGGTATCGTGTTGAAGCTGCATGGGCAGCTCTACCTGTACGCGCCATCCAAGCTCTGTTTGACTCAATGCCCAGGCGTATCAAGGCCGTTATTACGGCCAGAGGCGGTTGTTCTCGGTTCTGATTTCCCAGGATCTATGCACCCAAATTGCGTGAAAATTTTACCACATGCAGTTCTAGTACAATATATTTGTCCAATGAATACCCGTTTTACATCTGCATTTCTTCTTGGTGTAGCAATTTTAATGGCCAGTAGTGTAAAATGCCAGCAGGTGTGGCCGTGCGGTTCTAGGCGCTAGAGTCTGGAACCGCGAGACCGCTACGGTCCCACGTTCGAATCCTGCTTCGGGCATGGGTGTGTGTGATGTAATTAGGGTAGTTAGGTTTAAGTAGTTTTATGTTCTAGGGGACTGATGACCTCAGATGTTAAGTCCCATAGTACTCAGAGCCAGTAGTGTGAAATGTTTAAAGTCTTAGCAAGGGATGTTGTAAGGTTCACGTAGTTTTAGTCGCCAGACCTCATTTGTGTTCAAATTGACGTTCTAACAGACTAAATGTTTATTTTAATTCGATTTCATTCTGTTTGTTATGGTAATCAAGTGGTTCAAATGGCTCTGGGCACTATGGGACTCGACTTCTGAGGTCATTAGTCCTCTATAACTTAGAACTAGTTAACTAAGCTAAGGACATCACACACATCCATGCCTGAGGCAGGATTCGAACCTTCGACCGTAGCGCCTAAAACCGCACGGCCACTTCGGCCGGCGTTATGGTAATCCATTATTTGTTATCTTGACCATTTGTTATTATCATTTGAAGGCGCAAGGAGGCTGCTTATGCCAACTTCGAAGATCCAGAAGTATGTTTCATTTATTGCCACGAAATAAGAACCATTAACTGAGCTAGTTCAAGTTTCTTATTTTTTAATAAATCCAATTCATTCAGCAACCTCAAAGTTGTGTGATTAATTTCATGGATATTTGTTTTTATTATTGAATTCAGTAAATGCTCTGTTAAGGCTAAACGTGGAAATATGTTTATAAAAATTCTTTAGTTGTTGTTTAGTAGAGAAATGGATAGCTGAAAAATGGTTAAAATTATACCAGGCACCTTACTGTTTCCCAACAGTCCACCTCCCCTCCGCCCCGCACAGAATAAAACTACCGCCCAGGTAGCTATTGGCTTCACACTGTGCTCTGAGATCTGCCTTTACCAAACCACACTCACTAATTCGCATCAACCGCTAAGAAAAACAGAAAGTTGGTTGAGCAGAAATCCACGCTCACACCGGGGAACTCACTTCAGATTCTCACGTCACGGCACTCAGTTACTTACTTGGTCAAAAAGATCACCTACTTGCGACTTCAAAAGTGGTGCAAAATGCATAACAGTTCAGATGTGGACGAACGGGTCATGTAAGGAGGCAGTGTCGTCAGCCTCAGGGTGAGGTGAATAAAGTAAGAGGAAACCCCAGGTCCATCTAGGTTCATTCCTGTAAGACTGGATGCTGCAAAATCGTATGCACAAATGGATTGTGCGATAAGAGGAATAGTGGAAAAAAGAGTTGCAGGTTATTATAGGACACAGGGATGCATTTGCTGGTTGCTAGTAGTGATCTGGTGAAATGTAAGCATTGGGACCCACCATGGTGCAGACTGCGTGGAGTGGTGTGTAAAAGTGTGACATCTTTGCACACGATTTAGGACTTATAGACCTTTGCCTTGATTCGGTTCAATTTACACAATGTGTAGAGATTGTTTAGAGAGTGAGTGCTACCACATGGTTATATCAGCATTGTGCCATAATCAGTCTTCCGCAACATAGAGTAAAACTTTTGGAAAACACAGGATTAAGTTTCCTGTAGGCGACAATGCACTGCCGACGCACTTGTCACTGATGCAGGAACATCTTAATAAGCGTCGTTGCCCAGCTCTTCCATTCCACTCAATTAATGCATTCACTTACGAGATGCATATCGGCTACCTAGAGTCGTACAAGTACTGTGGGGTATTGTAGAATATGTGGTGGCTTAAGCTTCCCAGCACACTGGTCCACAATGAACTACTGCCGGCCAGTGTGGCCAAGCGATTCTAGGCGCTTCAGTCTGGAACCGAGCGACCGCTACGGTTTGCAGGTTCGAATCCTGCCTCGGGCATGGGTGTGTGTGATGTCCTTAGGTTAGTTAGGTTTAAGTACTTCTAAGTTCTATGGGGCTGATGACCTCCGATGTTAAGTCCCATAGTGCTCAGAGCCATTGGAACCATTTGAGAATCTACTAATAGGAACTGGATAAAGTGCACCTATCACGAGAAAGGCCACAGACATACTCTCAAGCAACACGCCACCAACGCGGCAGCAAGTATTTAGGTCGCCGCTACTCACCAGAGGGCCTCACTCACTCACTCAGTCATCCAGTTTGGCATCTGTCAGTTTACTCACAGACTATGACAGTACATAGCAACCTGATTAGTGACTATAGCAAGAGTAGTTTACCTCAACCAGAACTGTGCGTTACATCAGTTCTCAAGAGGATTGTTACTGATGAGCTTCTAGCACAATACATGGACCCTATTCAAGTTAGGTAAAGTTTCCAGTTGTTGTCAATAAAGAACCATATTAATGCACATGTGCATTTATGTTGCAGAAAGAAGGTACCAGCCACCCATGACAACATCCTTTTCCTTGCTTCCTTGTGGTGTAACAATATCGAAAGGAAACACAGGTGACGGTATTTACGTTAGTAGCTTTGGCTGGTTAACGTCGTATCTGTGTCACCTTTAAGTTAGGTGTGTTGCATACCAATCGGGAGCAGCCTCATAGCGATTGCTCCATTTGCGATCGGTGTCTTACTATATTCCTCTAAAACCCGGAAGCGGTATACCGACAAAGACCTGATTACTAAGACCTGATTGAGGATATATCAAGGGCTAGGTAACACGCGGAACATGTTTGTTTTACCTTGTTGTCCTCCTATCTATTACTGAAAACTAACAGTATTCATAGCGAAATTGAAACTGTCGAAGTTTAATTCGGGTTTTATTCGAAAATTGTTGATTTCTAACATGAAACAGAGGGCTGTGGTAGTGAAAATAGAGAAACGACACAGATTTATCACATATCCCTGGAAAACGTGATTTTATCGACAAAAAGATAAAAAAACGCAGAACAAAATTTTTATACAAAACACGTTTCTGCAGCTTTCGCATTTATCAATAATAACAGGAATCTCTTGCATTTGATCATGATGAAGAACGTTATATTCGGCACAAAATAAAAATAGTTATATATTTAATTTGATGTTTCTGTATGTAAACTTACATCACAAGCAACGACATTGGTCGCGCGAAAGCGCAGAAGTTACGTGATCAACTAATTTTTATAACGTATAAAATGCAATTTATATTCTGGAAGGTTGTAAAATATACCATGGATTAACAGTGATTGACGTGCGGCTTTACTTATGAGGACAAAAAACAACCAAACAGGCAAAAAAAGCAAAGACAAGTCGTCGGCTCCCAGTTTTCCTCTTACACACTCATTTACGTTCATTTATGTTTCTTTCTACCAATACTACCGGTAACCGCACCATTTACTACGTCATTTATGTACTTTACCAGAACTGCCGAACACTAGTTTGGTAGAGCGCAATGGCCAAACATTCGCCAGTAAACCTATCCAAACTCCTGATGTGCATTACTGATCACGCACAACTAAGACTGCCGGAGAAAAGAACCTTAGACACAACGGAGAAGTACAGGACACGCTAACGCTGCGCGGGGTAGTCGTGCGGTCTCTGGCGCCTTGTCACGGTTCGCGCGGCTACCCCCGTCGGAGGTTCGAGTCCTCCGTAGGGCATGGGTGTGTGTGTTGCCCTTAGCGTAAATAGTTTAAGTTAGACAAAGTAGTGTGTAAGCCTAGGGACCGAAGACCTTAGCAGTTTGCTCCAAAAGAAACTTACCACAAATTTCTAAAATTATTGGTGGTAGAGCTTCATGGCGGGCGACTGTCAAGCTTATAACCCACCACTGTCCGCGGCAGCGAACCGTGACAAGACACCCTCGACCGAGCGGCTACCTTGCGCGGCCCTGCAACCGGAAGTCATGGTCTGACGTACCGTTTCAGTTCATAGCAGGATTCCTTTGGTTGTCATCTGTGAAACCCTTACAACACAGCGGTACGTCGACAATATGATGTGCATGATGGCAAGCCATCCTGGGCTTACGTTTCAGTATGTAGCACACGGTCAAAGTTTCTGCTGCTTGTTTTCCTGCTTGCCAAACCCTTTCTTGGCCAGAGAGGTCACCGGATCTCTTACCAACTGAAAATGATTGGAGCATTATGGGCAGGGTCCTCCAACCTCCTCTGGATTCTGCCGATTTAACACGCCAATTGGACAGAATTTGGCGCGATATCCCTCGAGACACCCCTCGGGAGACATCGAACAACCCTATCAATCAGTGTCAAGGCGAATAACTGCTAGCATAAGACCGAGAGATGGACCAATACGTTATTGACTGGTTTAATTTATGAACGTCTTTCTTTTCAATAGTCCGCTCCGATAGCTGGATGGTCAGGGCGGCGGACTATCAGGCAAAGGGCCCCGGGTTCGAAAGTCGGCTCCGTCGGAGATTTTCTCCGCTCTGGGACTGGGTGTTGTGTTGTTCTCATTATCGTTTCATCATCATCAGTGTAAGGCAACGGGAAACCACCACTGGAATCACTTCCCTAGACGTTCATGCTGTCGATCTCTTTGAGGAGGCTTCCCCCATGACAAGACCTGCCGTAAGGCAGAACAGAAGGTTTTTTTTTCTTTTCAAAAAATCATCAAATTTTTCTAAAGTTGTAGTTGTTCGTCTGTCTTTACATGTACATCATATTTACCGATTTCCGTCCCGCTGGTACAATTCCTTCCGGTTGCGTCTTTTGCTATTATTTTAAGAGTGTAGCCAGGTCACTACGCCTTAGGTACCAGATATATTTTCTGAGTTGCTGAAGTCTCAGAAGCATAAGAAAAGCAACTAAATCGATGAGCAGTTCTTTAGTTCGTTTCATCTGTCGCTAATCGCGATACAACATCTGCTTATTTAACGACTGACTGATATCGGCCACAATGTAGTTCAGGTAAGCGCAAAAACTACTGCTGCTGAACCATTACTGGACAAGGTTTCTCCGTAACAGTCAATTCACGTCTTTCAATTGTCCGGGCAGTGTCTATCGGATTTGTTATTTTGTTCATGTTAGATGGTTTATGACATCTATTCCTTTTTCAGGGCCATTATTACGCAGCCCGTACTTCTGACAATTGTTTTTTTAGTGTATGCCGATACTCCTTTGTTTGGTGTTTATAATTATTTCATCGTGCTGTGTTATTTATTACATGCCATTATTTTTGTCGAATTTTACTGAGCAATAGGACTGAGCATACTTTTACCCTGTCAATAGGAACAGAAATATGAAGCTTTATGTAACATTTGGATACTAAATTCTCGTGTTGGTTTCCATAATAATACAATCTGAACAAAAGGTGTTATGGAAGCTATCCCGCCGGACGAAAACGAGCGTTTTTACGACGTCTCTGTGAAGTGAAAAAAGGAAATGTAAAAGGTGATGGCACGTCGTAACTGAGTGTCCGGCATGCTGAGGGTGGGGCGGGGGGGGGGGGGGCGTGGGTGGGGGGGGGGGAGGGGTTGAGTTGATTTGGGGAGGAGACCAAACTGCGAGGTCATCGGTTTCGGGAAGGATGAGGAAGGAAGTCAGACCTGCCGTTTCAAAGGAACCATCCCGGCATTTGCATGAAGCGATTTAGGGAAATCACGGGAAACCTAAGTCAGGACGGCCGGACGCAGGACTGAACCGTCGTCCTCCAGAATGCGAGTTTAGTGTCCTAACCATTGCGCCACCTCGCTCGGTGGGGATGCTGGAAACTATTCCATGCAAAGACAAATAATTCAAGTTCATTAATACAAAATTAGCCAAATACGTATTTCTGGTTTTTGCGTCTTCTTGTAAGAATAGGACTAGCCGTTTTACAATTTGGTTCTATTGAGGCGTCTCGCAACATCCATAGAGGAGTTCAAAGGGCTCTCCAGTTCGGAGCAATTGCGATTGGACAAACAGTTTCCTCATTCGCCTGTTGCCAAGGGATCCCTCCTAGTAATTTTGATTGGCGCCAGGGACAAGGTGGTCAATTTTTAGAAAAAAAATGAAAATTATTTTATAATTTTAGAAAACGTGAAGTTCTGTCCAGCATTAAAGAAAAATATTTTCAAATTTTTTTTAACCGTTTCCCGCGTGACCATATTTGAGCGTATCTTGCCCAGGTACTCCAATCGTAACTCAGTAGACAGAGGGTGAAAAGAAGTTGGCAGTCTCACTTAACGGCATTGTCACGTTTTCCACAGACCTCCCACTATGCCTGACATCTCCCACACTACAAGTCATCACGGGATTGTTCGCGCCACGTGCTCACCCACTTGTAGCAGATGCTTAAGTCTCGAAACAAAGTTTCCAGCAAGGGTGATTAATGGCGGTCCTCGAGGTGACCTACTTACTAACTTCTAGAAGTCAGTCAAGGCTGCCAACTTGTACTTTCAGAAAATTTGTAACACTGGTATGCTGCGGGCGACAATTGAACGCGAATAGTAACTTAAAAAAAAAAAAAAAACTTTGAAGTGTGGTGGAAGATTTCCTGTTGGTCTCACCACGTTTTGGTTCCGTTGTAAAAATTAAGGTAACATTTCTAGATTTCCGGAAAGCATTCCAGACGGTGCACCACTGTAGACTGTTAACGAAGGTACGAGCATACCAGGTATATAAATGGCTCGAAGACTTCCTAAGTAACAGAAACCACCATGTTGTCCTCGGCGGCGAGTATTGATCAGAGTCAAGGGTATCGTCATGTGTGCCCCAGGGAAGTGTGACAGGACCGTTATTATTTTCTATATACATAAATAATCTGGCGGGTTGGCTGAGCAGCAGTTTGCGGTTGTTTTCTGAAGATGCTGCCGTGTACGGTAAGGTGTGGAAGTTCGCTGACTGTAGGACGATACAAGATGACTTAGACAAAAATTCGATTTGTAGTGATGAAAGGCAGTTAGCTCTAAATGTAGAAAAATGTAAGTTAATTCGGATCAATAGGAGAAACAGACCCCTAATATTTGCAGATAGCATTAATAGCCTGCTGCTAGACACACTCACATCATTTAAATATCTTGGCGTAACGTTGCAAGGTAATATAAATGGAACGAGTACATGACAGCTGTGGTAGGGAAGGCGAATCGTCTACTTCTGTTTATTGAGGGAATTTCGGGAAAGTGTGGTCCACCTGTAAATCAAAGTGCTTTAACACTGAAGCGCTAAAGAATCTCTATAGGCAGCGTATTCAAAAAATGGTTCAAATGGCTCTGAGCGCTATGCGACTTAACATCTGTGGTCATCAGTCGCCTAGAACTTAGAACTAATTAAACCTAACTAACCTAAGGACATCACACACATCCATGCCCGAGGCAGGATTCGAACCTGCGACCGTGGCAGTCGCGCGGTTCCGGACTGAGCGCCTAGAACCGCGAGACCACCGCGGCCGGCATGCCTATTCAAATACAGAGAAATATAAACAGACAGAATACGACTCTGCCGTCGGAAACGCCTATATAAGACAACGAGTGTCTGATGCAGTTGTTTGATAGGTTACTGCTGCAACAATGGCAGGTTATGAAGATTTAAATGCATTTAAACGAGGTGCTGTAGTCGGTGCACGAGCAATGGGCACAGCATCTCTGAGGTAGCGACGAAGTGAGAATTATCCCGTATGGCTATTTCACAAGCACACCGTGAATATCGTGAATCCTGTAAAACATCAAATATCTGACGTCGCTGCTGCCGGAAAAAGATCCTGCAACAACGGGACTAACGACGACTGAAGAGAATCGTTCAGCGTGACAGAAGTGAAACCCTTCCGCTGATTGCTGCAGGTTTCAGCGCTGGGGCATCAACATGTGTCAGCGCGTGAACCATTAAAGGAAACATTACCGCTATGTTAGGCAGCAGTAGCCGACCGCGAGAGACGCAGCAAACAGATAAGTAAACCGCTTTTGTGACATTCACGAGTTCCTAACCACGAGCGAATTTTATTATATCTGTGTGCTTTAATAGTTTAGTTTCTTGAGTATCTGCTTGTAAATTTAAAATCTAATAGCCATAGTTCTCGCGCTTTCGTTTGCGTCAGAAAGTAAACCGATTTTTTTATGACATATTACAAGTTCGTCATCAGGGGCAAATTATTTAGTTTCACCTGAGTGCTTCGGTAGCTAGGTTTTTGAATATCTACGTATTACTAGATACAGTTCGTGCGTTTTTGTCAAGGTCTACATTAGAGTTACGCAGCACGTGAAGATAGACCGTTTATCTGCGTAGTTTAGTTTTCCACGGTCTTTAGCATGGACAGGTACTGCGATTATTGTGTGCGGATGCGAGCCGAGTTGGTGACACTTCGCTCTCAGCTTCAGGCTGTGATGGCTTCGGTTACACAGCTTGAGGCTGCAGTGGATGGGCACCACTGTTGTGGGTCGGCCATGAGGATCCAACCGACGTCCAGCACGTCAGAGACCTCCGATCGGTCCTCACCGGTGGCTAGCCCAGTTACTGCTCACACTGAGGCTGACCCCTCACCTGTGGTACGAGTGGGAGGTCGCCCCAGGGCGAAGCAGGCGGCGAAGGACTTCCCAGGCGACCGCACGTAAGGTCTCCCCGGTTTGTCTGACAAACAGGTTCCAGGTGCTGTCTGTGGCTGACACTGTCGCTGAACCAGATGCTGTCGTCTGTCCTTTTTCAGAGTAAACCACTCAGCCTGCAAGATCCGGGCAATCGCAGAGAATGGGACTATTGGTAGTTGGAGCTCCAACGTTAGGCACGTTATGGGGCCTCTTAGGAACTTGGCTTACAAGAAGGGTAAGAAAACCAATGTGCACTCCATGGGCGTACCGGGTGGAATCATTCCAGATGTGGAAAGGGTTCTCCGGGATGCCATGAAGAGCACAGGGTACATCCAACTGCAGGTGGTTGCCCACGTCGGTAATGATGCGTGCCACTTTGGATCAGAAGAGATTCTCTCTGGTTCGAGCGGCTAACATAAGTAGTAAATGCTACCAGTCTTGCTTGCTAGATGAAAACTGAGCTGACCATTTGCAGCATAGTCGACAGGACGGATTGCGGACCTCCGGTACAGAGCCGAGTGGAGGGTCTGAATCAGAGGCTCAGACGGTTCTGCGACCGTGTAGGCTGCAGATTCCTCGATTTGCGTCAAAGGGTGGTTGGGTTTCAGGTTCCGTTGAATAGGTCAGATGTCCTCTATACGCAGGATGCGGCTACACGGGTTGCAGGGGCTGTGTGGCGTAGATGGGGCGATAATTTTTTTAGGTTAGAGGGCCTCGGAAAAACACAAGAAGGGCTTCAGTCACAAAGAGTGCAAGCTGAATACAGGAAGAACCTAGATACAGGAACCATTGGTATAACAGTTGTGAATTGTCGTAGCTATGTTGGGAAAGTACCAGAGCTCCAAGCGCTGAGATAAAGCACTGATGCTCAAATTGTTATAGGCACTGAAAGCTTGCTAAAGCCGGGCATCAGCTCAGCCGAAATTTTTGCGAAGAACCTAACGGTGTTCCGAAAGGATTGGCTAAACACAGTTGGCGGTGGCGTGTTTGTAGCTGTCAGAATTACTATAACTTGTCGCGAAATTGAAGTAGATACTTCCTGTGAGTTAGTATGGGCAGAGATTATTGTTGGCAACCGGAATAAAACAATAATTGGATCCTTTTACCGACCTCCCAATTCAGATGATACAGTTGCTGAAAGGTTCAAAGAAAACTTGAGTTTGATTTCAAACACTTACCCGACTCATACGACAATAGTTGTTGGTGACTTCAATTTACCCTCGATATGTTGGCGGAAATACATGTTTATTTCCGAAGATACCCATAAAATGTCATCCAAAATTGTGTTAAACGCATTCTCTGAGAATTATTTCGAGTAGTTAGTTCATCAGCCCACGCGAATAGTAAACGGTTGTGAAAACACACTTGATCTCTTAGCAACAAATAATCCTGAATTAATAACGAGCATCAAAACTGATTCACGGTTGTCGTAGCGAGATTGAATATTGTAGTCCCCAAATCCCCGAAAAATAGGCGAAAAATATACCTATTCAAAACACCAGATAAAAATTAACTTGACGCGATCCAGAGAGACAGCCTCCACTCCTTCCAAATTAATGATGTAAGTGTAGACCAGATATGGCTTAACTTCAAACAAATAGTATCGGTAGAAATTGAGAGATTTATACCAAATAAATTAACAAATGACGGAGCTGATCCTCCTTGGTACACAAAACTGGTTAGAACACAGTTGCAGAAACAATGACACAAACATGCCAAATTTAAATAAAGGAAAAATCCTCAACATTGATGATCTTTCACATTAGCTCGAAATTTACCGCGGACTTCAATGCGATATTGCTATAACAGCTTCCACAACGAAACGTCTCGAAACCTGGCAGAAAAGCCAAAGAGATTCTGGTCGTGTGTGAAGTAAGTTAGCGGCAAGAAACAATCAACGCCTTCTCTGCGCGATAGCAATGGAGATACTATCGAAAACAGTGCTGCCAAATCAGAGTTACTGAACACAGTCTTCCGAAATGCCTTCACAAAAGACGACGAATTAAATATTCCAGAATTCGAATCAAGAACAGCTGCCAACATAAGTAACGTAGCAGTAAATTTCCTCAGAGTAGTGAAGCAACTTAAATCACTTAATATAAGCAAGTCTTCTGGTCCAGACTGCATACCAGTTAGGTTCCTTTCGGAGTATGCTGATGCATTAGCTCCATACCTAACAATCATATACAACCGTTCTCTCGGCGAATGATTCGTACCCAAAGACTGGAAAGTTGCACAGGTCACACCAATAGTCAAGAAAGATAGTAGGAGTAATCCACTAAATTACAGACCCATATTGTTACGTCGATATGTAGTGGGATTTTAAAACGTATATTGAGTTCGAACATTATGAATTACCTCGAAGAAAACTGTCTATTGACGCACTGTCAACATGGGTATAGAAAACATGATTCCCGTGAAACACAACTAGTTCTTTATTCACACGAAGTGTTGAGTGCTATTGACAAGGGATTTCAGATCTATTCCGTATTTCTGGATTTCCGTAAGGCTTTTGACACTCTAACACACAAGTGGCTCATACTGAAATTGCGTACTTATGGAATATCGTCTCAGTTATGTGACTGCATTTGTGATTCCCTGTCAGAGACGTCACAGTTCGTAGTAACTGACGGAAAGTCATTAAATAAAACAGAAGTGATTTCTGGCGGTCCCCAAAGTAGTGTTATAGGCCCTTTGCAGTTCCTTATCTACATAAACGATTTGGCAGACAATGTTAGCAGCCGTCTTCGGTTGTTTGCAGATGACGCTGTCGTCTATCGACTAATAAAGTGATTAGAAGTTCACAACAAACTGCAAAACAATTTATAAATAATATCTGAAGGGTGCGAAAAGTGGCAGTGAATAACGAAACGTGTGAGGTCATCCATATGAGTGCTAAAAGGAACTCGTTAAACTTCGGTTACACGATAAATCAATCTAATCTAAAAGTAGTAAATTCAAGTAAATACCTAGGTATTAGGATTACGAACAACTTAAATTGGAAAGAACACGTAGAAAATGTTGTGGGGAAGGCTAACCAAAGACTGCGTTTTATTGGCAGGACACTTAGAAAATGTAACAGACTTACAAAGGAGACTGCCTACACTACGCTTGTCCATCCCCTTTTAGAATACTGCTGGACGGTGTGGGATCCTTACCAGATAGGACTGACGGAGTACATCGAAAAAGTTCAAAGAACGGCAGAACGTTTTGTATTATCGCGAAATATGGGAGAGAGTGTAACAGAAATGATACAGGATTTGGGCCGGAAATCGTTAAAAGAATGGCGTTTTTCGTTACGACGGAATCTTCTCACGAAATTACAATCACCAACTTTCTCCTCCAAATGCGAAATATTTTGTTAATACCGACCTACATAGGGAGGAACGAGCACCACGATAAAATAATGGAAATCAGAGCTCGTACGGAAATATATAGGTGTTCATTCTTTCCGCGCGCTATACGAGATTGGAATAATAGAGAATTGTCAAGGTGGTTCATCGATTGGAATAAAAGAGAATTGTGAAGGTGGTTCGACGAACCTCTGCCAGGCACTTAAATGTGAGTTGCAGAATATCCATGTAGATGTAGATATAGATGAAGGTATGGGTTTACGGAGCTGAAGGCTCAATCGTGCACGCTTGAACACTGCACGACACAAAACTTTACGCCTCGCCTGGGCCCGTTAAAACCAGTATTGGACTGTTGGCGCCTGGAAACATGTTGTCTTGTCGGATGAGTATCATTTCAAATTGTTTCGAGCGGATGAACGTGTACGAGTATGGAGATATCCTCATGAATCCATGGAGCCTGCGTGTCAGCGGGGGGCAGTCATGCCGGTGGAGGCGCTTTAATATTCTGGTGCGTCTACATTTGGAGTGATAGGGTGCCCCTGATACGTCTAGATACGACTCTGACAATTGACACACACGTAAGCATCCTGACTGATCACCTGCATCCATTCATGCTCATTGTGCATTCCGATAGATTTGGGCGACTCCATCACGACTATTCGATATCCCACATGTCCAGAATTGCTACAGATTAGCTCCCAGAACATTCTTCTGAGTTTAAACACCTCTGCTGGCCACCAGACTCCCCAGACATGAACATCATTGAGCATATCTGGGATGGCTCGTAACGTGCTGTTCAGAGGAGACCCGCACCCCTCGTAATCTTACGAGTTTACGGACAGCCCTGCAGTTTTCGTGGTGTCAGTTCCCTCTAGCACTAATTCACACATAATTCGAGTCAATTCCACGACGTTTTCGGTGCTTCTGCGTGCTCGCAGGGGCCCTACACGATATTAGGCAGGTGTACCAGTTTCTTTGGCTCTTCAGTGTATATTGTGCTGTATCACCTATGAAGAATATAGTGAAGTAGATTCAATAGATTTTTTGTACTATATACGACTATTGAAAGATGTGTTGAAAACTTAAAAAATGAGCATCGGTCGAAAGAGTATTAAGAAAAATGTTTGTTGAATTGAATCTACGTAAATTAACGTGAACTGTGTAATAATTTTACAGCTTTTAGAAGCAATAGTAGCAAAAATAGGTAGTCAGTAGTTCACATTAAACACTCGTACCTTCATTTCTACGGAGATACTGGCAAGTTCTAGGTAAGTCAAATTTCGTTAGTAAAATTTTAGTCGCAAGATATGATCAATGAAATATCTTTGGAACAGCAAAGTCAGACATTCACTGTACGTTAACAAAGCTGTAGTAAAGTGAATCTGTCGAAAAGAATATTTTCAACGAAAGAAAGTTTTCTCCGAGAATTAGTTTAATTCTGTCTTAGGAAGAATCTGATATAATGGGTGAAGAGTGTAGGTAAAAAATGGAGCTACCAAGTATGTTTACAAGAAAAAATCTGTAAATAGTACCAACCCGTATCCACGTACTGAATACGCGTCGATGGTTTGCATCCGTTCCCATTGCATTTAAACGTTTATTGCTACTGCATGACAGCGAGACGTGATGACAAACTTGAAAGCAGCACTAGAATTTCGCAAACTAAGTTGCAGCCTCAAAAGTCTTGTACACACACTCACTGTCAACTGCGTAATATCCATTAACAATGCAAAATACTTCGCTAAATTAATCTATATTACTAAACGTGTAAAACGAAATTCATAGTTGCAGTTTGCCAGTCTAATTGCTTCCATGAGCTAGAAAATTTTTATTTTTTCTCGCATGTTACTATAGGCAAAATTTAAATATTTAATAAGCTGTCACAGTCTCTTCAGTAAGAACTATAATATTATGTTTTAACACAGTAAGTCAAGTATTATAGTTGCAATCCGTATTTACGTCTTGAGGCAGCGTAATTCAGGATGCGCGAAATACGCAGGCTGTATTCATCAAGGATTTCAGAATGAGAGCGCTTTTTGATTTCCTTCAAATTTCCACATAATTTCAAACCTTTTCGAAACTGTTTCTCGCTGACACACCACACAAAATGATGAGCATCTTGTTTTAATTTATTACTCCTTTACTACGAACTCTATTTACAACACATTTTGGGGCAGTATCCACTTGCATCACTGAATGTATCTTCAAACTCATAGCACTGTGCGAAACGTAGTTCAAGAGATATGATGTCATTAAATATTGAGATGAGTGGAAAAGTAGCTTTTCTGAACACTGAGAGAAAATTGCTCAGATTACACTCATCCATTGTTTGATGATGAGGTCATTTAGAGGATTCCAACGAAGTTTAAACCGAATTTCAATGTCTTTCTAATATTATATCATTTGCAGACACACAACATCATGCAAGGGAAATAGTTTATCATCAATTACTAAATGTAAATTCGGATTAAAATAATAAGACGTTAGAAGCCGTTTTATATATGCGGGCCTTCAGTTCGTTGAAGAATCGATGACGGGTGACGAGCGGGAGAGGAGGGGGGGGGGGGGGGGGGGTTGGAGGATGGTGTGAACCATTTAGCTTATTTTTGCATACAACCTCCGAAACAATCACTTGGTTTGATTAGTGGGTTTCTGGAACCTATGGCCTCGTTGGCAGTCGAACTCTTTAAAAGATTTCTCGTGTGAGATGTGTACATTATTTTGGACCCTCTGAAAGTTCTGTTTCTTACGTAAATATCAATATGCATGGTTATGATGTATTATGCAAGAATGGTCAGGAAATTTTCTTTATAAGTGTGATATGACACTGATGGAATTTGTCTATTAATATATTTTTGGAGAGAGAAGCTCAGGAGATTATTTGTAAGTTTTTCTGAACTGTTGAGAGATTTAGGTAAGTACGCAAGAGCGTATTATTGTTTCGTGTTAACGAGCTTGCAGTAATGAAGCTCTGAGAGTAAGGCTGTTATTTGGATTGCTCTGATAGGACGATGAGAATTCCCTTGCTTAGAGTTATTTCTTAAAGTCATGTTATGTAATCCTGCAAAAATGATTGTCAAGATATGAGGTAATGAAAATACAGTTTAAGGCCAGGAATTCTTTCGTAAGTTCAGTTTCGCATTTGTCTCAGACGTCAAGTTACATTCAGGGTTCTTGTTGTTGTGTTCTTCAGTTCTGAGACTGCTGCTTCGTATCCCAGTACGTACTGCAGCCTACATCCTTCTGAATCTGCTTAGTGTATTCATCTCTTGGTCTCCCTCTACGATTTTTACCCTCCACGCTGCCCTCCAATAATAAATTGGTGATCCGTTGATGCCTCAGAACATGTCCTACCAACCGATCCCTTCTTCCGGTCAAGTTGTGCCACAAACTCTTCTTCTCCCCAATTCTATTCAATACTTCCTCATTAGTTATGTGATCTGCCCATCTAATCTTCAGCATTCTTCTGTAGCACCACATTTCGAAAGCTTCTATTCCCTTCTTGTCCGAACCATTTATCGTCCATGTTTAACATATATACATGGCTACACTACATACAAATACTCTCAGAAACGACTTCCTGAAACTTAAACCTATACTCGATGTTAACAAGTTTCTCTTCTTCAGAAACGCTTTCCTTGTCATTGCCAGTCTACATTTTATATCCGCTCTACTTCGATCATCATCAGTTACTTTGCTGCCCAAATAACAAAACTCCTTTACTACTTTAAGTGTCTCATTTCCTAATCTAATTCCCTCGGCGTCACCCGACTGAATTCGACTACATTCCATTATCCTCGTTTTGCTTTTGTTGACGTTCATCTTACATCCTACTTTCAAGACACAATCCATTCCGTTTAACTGCTCTTCCAAATCCTTTGCTGTCTCTGACAGAATTACTATGTCATCGGTGAACCTTAAAGTTTTTGTTTCTTCTCTATGGATTTTAATACGTACTCCAAATTTTTCTTTTGTATCCTTAACTGCTTGTTCATTATACAGATTGAATAGTATCGGAGATAGAATACAACCTGTCTCACTCACTTCCCAACCACTTCTTCCCTTGCATGTCCCTAGACTATTATAACTGCCATCTGGTTTCTGTACAAATCGTAAATAGACTGTCGCTCCCTGTATTTTACCCCTGCCACCTTCAGAATTTGAAATAGAGTATTCCGGTCAACATTTTCAAAAGCTTTCTCTACGTCTACAAATGCTAGAAAGGTAGGTTTGCCTTTTCTTAATCTAGCTTCCAAGATAAACCGTAGGGTCAGTATAGCCTCACGTGTTCCAATATTTCTACGGAATCCAAACTGATCTTCCTCGAGGTCGGCTTCTACAAGTTTTTCCATTCGTCTGTAAAGAATTCGCGTTAGTATTTTGCAGCCGTGACTTATTAAACTTGGGTAACATTGCATATTTATAGAAACAATAGCTTCAATTTGTAGACACTTTTGAGCAAACCGTATTACGTGTTTGTAGAGTTCGATATAGCCTGAGTTTGCATAGTACACAAGTTTTAGTTAGGAACTAGTTCGCTTGGTAACTATTTTTTAGAAGTTTTGGTAGACAGTTTTAGGAATATTCAAGCACACAGAGGTAGCAGACAAGCGGTTAAGTTACACATCTAATTAACAGTTTAGCACCCTCCCCATGTACACGCGGAAACGGTTCGGATTACCTACAGACAGCTCAACAGAGAGTGTAGTAGCCGTGATGACCCCTCTAAAGACAGAGCTCGCTCACGTACAGATATCTGATAAGGGAAATCCTAGCATCTCTACCGTGAGGTGGCTTCCTGCGGCGTTTACCATATTTGATTCCGAATTGTTTGCGATCTTGCGGGCATTGGAGCAGATGAGATGTGTTCCCAGTCTTCTCATCTGTTCTGACTCCCTGAGTGCCCTTCAGACAATGCAACACTTGTACCCAGCGATACGGTCGTCCAGAACATCCATGATGCCTTACTCCACCTGCAACGGCAGGGGAAGGAGGTTTCTTTCTGCTGGGTGCCGGGGCACGTTGGTATTAGGGGAAACGAACTGGCGGATGTGGCTGCCAAAGATGAATGTCCCCTCCCTCACGTTGCTGAATGTGCCGTTCCCCTCCATGCTGTTACCTCCCTTTTGCGTTTCCGTGTTATGCGTCAATGGGAAGAGGAGGGCCTGCAGTCGGTGAAAATAAGCTGCGTCTGGTCAAGTCCACCACGCGGCCATGGCGTACGTCCTACCAGTCATACAGGCGGGATGAGGTTCTCCTCACTCGCCTCCGCATCGGGCACAGTCCCTTAACGCATGGTTGTTTTACTCCGGCGGGAGGACCCCCCAATCTGCAGTGCTTGTGGCGTCCAGATTACTGTCCGCCACATTTTACTTGACTGTCCTTTATACTCTGACCAGAGGGAGGTGGTTTCCATGCCACCACCCTCTATTTTGCAAGATGACGCAACAACCGTGGTTAAGGTCTTACGGTTTTGTGTCCTGTCCAATTCGTTACCTCGGATTTTAGGGAGAGGATTTTAATGTGCTGGTATGTGACTGGCTCACCCAGGTTTTAGGTAAGAGGTCCGCCAGTCACGATTACCTACTTGTTTCACTTCGATTTCTGTTCTCTTTTCCTTGTGTTTCCTTTCCTTTTTTAGTTCGTTTCTTCTCCTCTTGTTTTGCCTCTGTATGTGAGGATTTGGAACAGCATCAGGTCTGTGTCTTTTAGCCGTTCTCCTTGTTCGCTGTCCGTTTTCGTCCCTTCACCGCACGTGTTGCTGTTTCTATGCGTTTGGGCTCTGACGACCATGCTGTTTAGCGTCCGAAAACCTCAAACCACACACACACACACACACACACACACACACACACACACACGGAACAAATCCCGTTTGCAGACTGGTATAAGAGATGTCACAGTGATACCGCCTTGTTTAGTGTGTGACAGGAGTTTTCTCGTTTTTCATTACTTGCTCGGCCGCGGCGCCACTGAGGCACGCCCGTGATTTACGGTAACGGCACCTGCTGGTTATGCGCAGCGAGTTCCTGCTCCGTATAATGTCGGTGCGCTAATGCCTGCAGCACCGCTGAGAAGTGACGGCGCTGTGTGTAGTTAGCAGTCTTCACCGCGCCCCAACCCGCGGCGCCAGATACGTCTCCCCTCCAGGCGAGACAATCGGATTAGCGCGGGTAATGAGCAGCGCTTATCCAGCAGGCGCACTCCAGGAATGCCGAACAACCTGTGCGGATTAGCGGGTTCTGTGAGGCCTGAGGTACGCGGCTGCTGCTACACAGCGCTACTTTACTTCCTCGTCCTTGGTTAGCTTTTCTTAGTCGGCAGTCTTTCTAATAAAAAGACACCCTTTCCAATGTTTTCTTATCTACACTAGTAGCCATTAATATTGCTACACCACGCATCTGACGGGCTACAGACGCGAAATTTAACCGACAGGTAGAATATGCTGTGATATGCAAATGATTAGCTTTTCAGAGCATTCTCCCAAGGCTGGCGCCGTTGGCGACACCTACAACGTGCTGACATAAGGAAAGTTTACAAAGGATTTCCCATACACAACCAGCAGTTGACCGGCGTTGACTGGTGAAACGTTGTTGTGATGCCTCGTGTAAGGAGGAGAAATGCGTACCATCACGTTTCCGACTTTGAAATAGGTCGGATTGTAGGCTATTACGATTGCGGTTTATCGTATCGCGACATTGCTGCTCGCGTTGGTCGAGATCCAATGATTGTTGCCAGAAAATGGAATCGCAGAGTTCAAGAGGGTAATACGGAACGCCGTGCTGGATCCCACCGGCCTCGTATGACATGACAGGCATCAGCCTTTTAGCGAAACAGTATCAAAATACCTGGTTTCTTTGATTAGCCTCACATACACACAGAAACCATGGTGGGGATCTCCAATCTATAATATGTAGAGCGGATATAGAAAATGTACACCAAAGTGATGTATAAAGTGGAAATAAGTGTAAGAATGCCGGAGAATAAAGGTAAGGAATGAACAGAGTGTAGAGTATCGAGGAACGCTTATTCAGGATATGTAGATACATACACTACTGGCCATTAAAATTGCTACACCAAGAAGAAATGCAGATGATAAACGGGTATGCATTGGACAAATATATTATACCAGAACTGACATGTGATTACATTTTCACACAACTTGGGTGCGTAGATCCTGAGAAATCAGTATCCAGAACAACGACCTCTGGCCGTAATAACGTCCGTGATACGCCTGGGCATTGAGTCAAATAGAGCTTGGATGGCGTGTACAGATACAGATGCCCATGCAGCTTCAACACGATACCACAGTTCATCAAGAGTAGTGACTGCCGCATTGTAATTGGTGAGAGATCTGGAGTATGTGCTGGCCAGGACAGCAGTCGAACATTTTCTGTATCCAAAAAGGCCCGTACAGGAGCTGCAACAGGCTGTCGTGCATTATCCTGCTGAAATGTAGGTTTTCGCAGGGACCGAATGTAGGGTAGAGCCACGGGTCGTAACACATCTGAAATGTAAAGTCCACTGATCAAAGTGCCGTCAATGCGAACAAGAGGTGACCGAGACGTGTAACCAATGGCACCCCATACCATCACGCCGGGTGATACGCCAGTATGGCGATGACGAATACACGCTTCCAATGTGCGTTCACCGCGATGTCACCAAACACGAATGCGACCATCATGATGCTGTCAACAGAACCTGGATTCATCCGAAAAAATGACGTTTTGCCATTCGTGCTGCCAGGTTCGTCGTTGAGTACACCATCGCAGGCGCTCCTGTAAGTGATGCAGCGTCAAGTGTAACGGCAGCCATGTTCTCCGCGGTGGTAGTCCATGCTGCTGCAAACGTCGAACTGTTCGTGCAGATGGTTGTTGTCTTGAAACGTCCCCATCTGTTGGCGCAAGGATCGAGACGTGGCTGCACGATCTGTTATAGCCATGCGGGTAAGATGCCTGTCATCTTGACTGCTAGTGATACGAGGCCGTTGGGATCCAGCACGGCGTTCCGTATTACCCTCTTAACCCACCGATTCCATGTTCTGGTAACAGTCATTGAATCTCGACCAACGCGATGTCGCCATACGATAAACCGCAATAGCGATAGGCTGCAATCCGATCTTTATCAAAGTCGGAAACGTGATGGCACGCATTTCTCCTCCTTACACGAGGCATCACAACAACGTTTCACCAGGCAACACCGGTCAACTGCTTTTTGTGTATGAGAAATGGGTTGGAAACGTTCCTCTTGTCAGAACGTTGCAGGTGTCGCCACCGGCGCCAACCTTGTGTGAATGCTCTGCATATCACTGTATCTTCTTTCTGTCGGTTAAATTTGGCGTCTGTCGCGCGTCATCTTCGTGGTGTAGCAATTTTAATGGCCAGTAGTGTACAAATTGGAGATCCCCGCCAAGGTTCCTGTGTGTATGTGAAGCTAATCACAAAAACTACTCTAGGTATTTTGATACTGTTTCGCTAACAGGCCGCATTATGAATAAAAAAAGAAAAAAACACATTCATGTAACTATCTACAATATTTTCTGTCTTGCAAACTATTGTTCGACTGCCACAGCATCGTCAGGTATAAAGAAAAAATTAGGTGGCTGTGAAGTCTTTATAGTATAAAAGATTTTGAAACCGTGAAATTACACAATATCCCAATTGGTTCCGAATGAAAATCGTTACTGTTTAATTTAAACGAGAGGGGTTGTATTAGAAAAAAAGGGGTGTAAAATGTAAGACATTGTCTTCCTCATAACACCCTTCTAACATCCACATAGGAAGGAAGATGAATTATCTTGAAATAATGGCAACTAATAAGCCTATGTCAACTTGTCCATGCTTAGTAAATGATGAGACACAATTCCCTTATTCGCCACTTCTAATAGCAATACTACATATAATCGCACCCAACCACTCTATAAATCACCCCTTCCACTTCCATGCCATATTTGTGGGGTTCCTTGGATCAGTCTGTAAAGAGGGCATCCTAATAGGATCGGCTTCTTGTCCGTCTGTCTGTCTGTTTGTCCGACCGTTCCCCTCTGGCAAGAGTACACGTATTAAGTTCAAATTTATGTCCCTTACTATGATCTATCGGAGATGTAAAAATTGTAAGGTTCTAAGTCAATGTAATCAAAAGATACGGCCACAGACATCACGCATTTTGATACTCGAGAACCCACTCATCAAAACGTATAGTCTACTTCCCGTTACACTATAATCATGAAATTCGGTATGAAGCAAGGTTTGCCAGTACTAGTGAAGTAAAAAATCTTGAACTTGTTAAACTGTAATAATATGAAATATAACTTTCGCCATTTGTACATTCATTGCATTCATGATCTGTCAGTAACATAATAGAGGAAAATCCTCCCAAGTTCCATGTGAAAACGGTTATCATTACCTACAGACAGGTCAACATAGAATATATATATATATGTGTGTGTGTGTGTGTCAGTAACATAATAGAGGAAAATCCTCCCAAGTTCCATGTGAAAACGGTTATCATTACCTGCAGACAGGTCAACATAGTATATATATATATATATATATATATATATATATATATATATATATATATATATATATATATATATATAGGGTGGTCCATTGATAGTGACCGTGCCAAATATCTCACGAAATAAGCATCAAACGAAAAAACAACAAAGAACGAAACTCGTCTAGCTTGAAGGGGAAAACCAGATGACTCTATGGTTGGCCCGCTAGATGGCGCTGCCATAGGTCAAACGGATATCAACTGCGTTTTTTTTTAAATAGGAACCCCATTTTTTATTACATATTCGTGTAGTACGTAAAGAAATATGAATGTTTTAGTTATACCACTTTTTCACTATGGGATAGATGGCGCTGTAATAATCACAAACATATGGCTCACAATTTTAGACGAACAGTTGGTAACAGGTAGGTTATTTGAATTAAAATACAGAATGTAGGTACGTTTGAACATTTTATTTCGGTTACTAGGATACTAAGAGTATCGTACGATTCCACTTCGCTGGCAACGGGTTATATACAAAGCTGGTGACTACTCTGAAGGTCAGTAAAACTTTGAAACACGTATCTATTCTGTAGGAGCTGTAATTAAGTAGTTGCCACTATTAAATTTCCAACCCTCGTATTTTCATTTCCCACAATATTTCATTAGCACCTGTCCTGTTATCTTAACTCATCACTAACACGGTGAATACTGTAGAAAACTGACAGTTCCATTTTCTCAGAGAGTTTTATATACACATATTACCTGTCAAATATATACAAATATTCGAGCATTGCATTTGTGTGTATACAATAAATCATTTTAGTGGTTTCCACACAAGTCTATAGCAATTCCGAAAGATGCTTAAATGTGTACAGATTGCAATTATAGTACAGTAACTGTAACTAACAATGACAGATTTACGATAGCTTTAGCGGATTGTGCCAGGTAACACAATTTCATACCGGATGGCGAAAATCATGCAGGGCGGCTAGTCAGAAGTGAAATCTATTTTTGTCGGACACACGCCACACAGGAAAACCCCGTTACCTCGCCTCATTATGCAGCGGTCTTGATTTATGCACATGACGTTCAGATGCGCCGTTTCAGGCGAATGCAGTTATATCTGTGAATGATCAACTGGAATTGTTCCCATTAGCGGTCGGTACCATAACCCAGTAATACAACGGTTTTTGCGGGGGAATTAGACCGAGGGCGGCCGTGTCATAAAGCGTGGGAAGCTAAAAAGAATGTGTCGAACGAACATAATCACTGCAGTCATATGCGAAATGCAACCGTATTCCACGTTATAATGCTGAGAATTTAAATTTTGCTGCAGAGTAAGCACGTCTGAAAGGAAGTCAGTGAATGGTGAGTAACGAAATGTTTGGCAACAATAAGTAACGTCTATATGAGCTAATTAAGTATTTTTATGTTTTAGCCACTGTTGCATTATACATCTTCAGTGAACTCATTTGCCCATAAAGCTGTTTTTATTTGAAACAAGCTCTGTCTTTCTCTCTTTTCAAGATTTTAAGACCACGTGTGTTTTCATTATTTGGCAGATTTATTTAATTCCAACTTCACTGCCGGATGCCGTTCTTGGCGCCACACTTAATAGAGGAATGTGCCACATCTGTCTCTCTATCGCGTGAAATTTGATCTGTTCTCGTATTTTGAATGTTTATAAAACATCTTTTCTAAATGGTCATTAGAGACCGATCAGTATTCTTGAAATATGGAATACCAAAAGCCGTACCTTTCATATAATATATTATACGGCGAGTTTCGACATTACATTAGTGTTATTTTCAGACTCGTGCTTAGTACTAAAGTAGTGTCCATACTGGTTGTGTATTAATATATTCGGCTATTGGTATTCTTATTTCTCAAGTTTATGGCTAGAAGCAATCCCACGTCGACTTCAGTGATGGAGCATCTAAAGCCTCCTGTTTGGCTAAACGAGCGTAGAAAGCCGCCTAGTACCAAACTCAGTCTGGCCCGTGTATTAGAGCTACAGGGTGGCGCACGAAATGTGTTACCAATTGTTCCTTTCACAATTTACGACGCACATTAGATATCCCTCTAGGATCTCTACAGCAGTACCAGCAGAGCTTGGAAAAACAAATGAGTTACGAAATGACGTGTAATTCACGATACTGCCGCTAGGAGACTAGTAAGCAGTAATGGCTGACAATGGAAGACTGACGACACAGCAACGATCGGCAATTGTGTTACTTTTTCATGAAACAAAAAGCCTTCTTGTGACTCAGGTTAGTTTTCGGCAACAGTTTAACACACGTTGGGTCCCTTGCAAGAAGACCATCCACAGGTTGTACGATAAATTTGTACAGGAAGGAACAGTATTGGAAGCGAAGCCACCTCGGCTTAAGCATGTTTGTTCGCCGGAGAGTATAGAAGCGGTATGAGTTGCTGCACAGAGAAGTCCCGGGAAATTGTGTAGAAAGGCAGCAGTGCAACTGGGAATATCCAGACGCTCCGTTCAATGGATTCTTAAAAGTGACCTCCATATGTACCCATATAAGATGACCTGTGTACAGAAGCTCACTGAAGAACAATAGCAGCAGAGACTACGGTTTGCTCACTGGGTGGAGGATAGGGAAGAAACTATCAACAGCGTTTTGTTTTCAGACGAGGCGCATTTTCATTTAGGCGGTGTGGTTAACAAACCAAATGTACGCATTTGGGCCACTGAAAACCCACAAGTGCTTCATGAACGACAACATTATGCTCCGAGGATTGAAGCGTGGGCAGCAATTTCCAGTCACGGATATATTGGAGCTTTTTTCTTTGAAGAAACTGTGAACAGCGAGCGTTATTCGCAAACGCTTAATTCCACAGCTTCTTGCTACTGCCTTGCCCTTCAACACGCACTGGTTCATGCAAGATGGAGCAAGGCCACATACTGCAAACACTGTGTTGGTTTTTACACGAGCATTTAGACATGCGGACCAATTGACTCAGGTTTCCACGTCGCTTCAATGACGGACAAAATTGGCCCCACAATAGTCCAGACCTCAATCCACGTCACTTTTTCCTTTGGGGGTATGTAAAGGAAAATTTTTTCCCGGAACGTCCACGTGATATAATGGAGCTCAGAAGACTTATTTTTCAAGCTTGCAGTGAAATTACGGAAGACATGTGCCGTAGGGTAATCACTAACTTCAGTGTTCAGTTGAAGGGAGTTAGGAAACGAAATGGTAGACATATTGAGCATGTGCTCAGTTAGAACAAACCTCCATTGACGGCTCTTCACTGTTGTATATGTTCCTTTCAGATTGAATTGACAATAAAGTTTATATTAAAAAACAAAATGGTAACACATTTCGTGCACCACCCTGTATAATCGTTAACCCACAGCTCGAATATAAAGAGCATCTAGCTTAGCTTTATGTCTCGCAATCTAGAGCGCTACGCTTTAAGCTATTAGAGCGGGTCATATATATCGTGTATTTCAAAATGAATAACGGTGTTGTAAGACTTTGTAACATTTATTTCATTCACCTTAGAATTATAAATAATACAGGGTGTACCAAATAGAATCATCGGACTTGGTACGACTAATAAACATATACAATGAATTTGTTTTTTGATGGACGGGAAAAAAAAAATTTTCCGTACCTTCTCATAGGTGTTCAATATGGCCCCGTTGAAATGCACGGCATATGTCAATGCGGTATTCAAATTGTTCCCACACCGCAGCGAGCACGTCTTGTGTTACAGCTTCCGCAGCTGCTATTATGCGATGTCTCACTTCATTCACTGTTGTTTCCAACGGAGGCACATAAACAGAGTTGTTTTTATAAACTCCACACGCCATAATCATATACAGTCAGGTCCGTTGATTTCGGAGGCCAGTAATGTAAGGCTGAATCATTTGATCCAGTGTGACCGATTCATCGTTCAGTAATCCTTTGATTTAAAAATTCCCGCACTTCGAGATGCCAGTGTGGCGGCGTCCTATCCTGTTGGTAAATAAAGTCGCTCGAATCAGTGTCCAACTACGGGAAAAGAAAGTTCTCAAACATATCGAGATATGTGCATCGATGTAACAACATTCTCGGCAAAGAAAAATGGACCGTACATCTTTTCCCGTCAAACTGCTCAAAACACATTAGATTGTGGAGGGTCCCTCTCATGTTGTACAACTTCGTATTCCCCATATTCTCACATTTTCACCTTTTCATTTACATGGAATGTTGCTTCGTGACTAAACACTTATCGTGGAAGAAAACTGTCAGCCTCCGTCTTGGCAAGAACGAAGTTACACGTTGTTGTTTGTCACCTTCACGAAAAGCTTGCAGAAGCTGTATTTTGTATGGTTTCATGTGTATACGCTGACGCAATACACGGCATACGGACTGACTTCGGGGCCGTGCTGAGCTGTCAAGCCGCACAGCGAACGGATTATGAGGAGTCCTTGTGAAACTATGGCGGATGCATTCAATATTTTCGTCAGACACTCGGGGATGGCCCAGCAATTTGCCTTAAACGCAAACAACCTGTTTCTCGGAACTGTTCGTGCCATCGTCTAATTCTTTTTTCTGTAGGAGGGTCCACATCATAACTAGTACGAATGTCACGCTGAACAGTTATTACTGACCCGCACTACGCAAAACGAAGAACACAGAACGCTTTCTGTTATCTCGACACCATTTTTATTAGAGCTGAAGTGGGCGCACACTGCTGCTACGTAGTGGGAACAGCACCTTGTTCACGAACATATCTCTTTAAAGGATCTAAGTCGTATCTTCATAGTAAAGAAGCAATAAATTGAAACACGGCTGATAATGAGGTTCACAGTAACAGCGAAAATATAGTAAAATAAAGAACAACCGCTTCAGTCACAATAGTGATTTTACTTCAATGCACAATGCGTTTCGAGTCCTGGCGGCTCGTCTTCAGGTGCTTTGACAGCCTACATAACTTTTTTCAGATTTAAATCAATTCTAATACTCATAAGTTTACAATGGTAGATTACAAAGTGACGCATTGTGAATATAAGTTCACTAAACTAAGATAAATCGCAAAATAACTTACAGTTACCAATAGTGGAACCATTATTTTGAATCATAGTTCAAATAAACATATTTATGTACGTATTTCAAATGTAAAGACGCTACACACACTTGTATCTTCATTGAGATAATAACACCTTTGTATTTGTAGAAATTCAGCATTTTTATATTTGAAACACGCAAAAAAATAACATAGACCGTGAACGCACATGAAAACGAGTTCTCGTGATCGAAATGCATTGCGCATTGAAATAAAACAACAATTGAATCTGAAGAAGCTTTTTCTTTGTTTTACGTCAGTAATACAGTCACGGATGAAACATTGGCAACATTGGGTAAAATTAAGAAAATATAGCAACCGATCAACTCCTTTCTTTTGATTATTTTATGTGGGGTGTCAGGGAGAAAAAGTTTCTAGATAGTTTTAAATTACATGATAAGATCGTCGGAGGTCTCTAGTGCTCTTATTGCCAAATACTGGGTGAATATAGAGTGCTTATCTGTAACGTCTTAGGCTACGTTTCCAAAAGATATGAAAACCTTTTTAAACTTTAATACGTGACATATTGGGTTAAGCGTTTAACGTAAGATTGTAACTTTCAATGACTGGAATACGATAGCACTATAAATTTTTGAAGATGGTGAATAATTAAGCGAAGCTCTAACATCATACTTTTGTTGCCCCTGGAAGCTGTTACGCAGGCAATCTCCAACTGGAAATGACTGACCAGGTGACCGTTCTTGTCACTGAGTAATGTTGACCCACTTGATGCCTATTTCTGCGTATATGTTGCACAAGGGGGGCAATAAAAACAAATGAAATGATATATATATATATATATATATATATATATATATATATATATATATATATATATATATACCGGATGTTTCAAAATAAATATTGGGGTTTAAGGCTTTTTAGCATTTATTACATTTAACCTACAGTTGTAAATAATACATCAAATGAAAGACCTATTCAAACTGTTATTCTTACAGCAGTTCAAAGTGAGGCATCGAGTCGAAAGGCGAGCTGTAACAGATCTTGATCAGTATATCTGGCGTAACTGTTGCAACAATACTGTTTCTGAAAGTCGGGTAGAGAAGCTGGTAGCGGATATGACATTTTTTTAAAAATAGGATGACACTTTTTAATATAGCCTGTAGATCCAGCGTGTGCAGATCTAAAGCATCGAACGCCCACCGACCACCGGAGTGCCGAGAAACTTCATCAGAAAAGGCGTTGACCCGTGCCAGTGGAAGTAGAAGGCAGTGGCACACCTCCCCATAAGCACAGAGTTCAGCGGTCCCTGCCGACGCTGACTTAAACAACCGCCCATCGTCCCCAGCTTAGTCGCAGACTTCAGTACTAAGTAATGGGAAGACGTTACTTAGCCTGCGTTCTGCGAGTAGTAATAGTGGGCCAAGTAACTGCAAGTAGAAAACACAGCAAGCACAGAAGCCATTTCATAATGAGAAATTAAATTACGTTTCTTTTCTTTTTAGAAGTAAAGAGATCTATTAATTTGAAAGTGTCCAGAGCATTTTGGATTCCTGCAACACCCATCGCAACTTCTCTCTTTCCTTGTTTGAGTCCTTGCTAACTCCAACAGTAGCCGACACAACACAATGAAAGAGCAACGCAAACAGCTTTGTTTGTATAGCTGTATGTGTGCGTAGTCGCTGTTTCCTGTGTGCGGGACGGCTAAGAGTGATTAAAGAATATATTGAACGACTAAGAATCTTTCATACGTAGGCCCAAGAAAGCAGTTCGGAAGGTTAATGGTGAATTAGCAATTCCAGTGACGTCTGTGCAGAGAATTTTAAGGAGTCGCTTACACCTTAGTCCTTATAGTGTGCAGTTGTTACGAGCTCTAAAGCCCGCAGAACATGGTTTATGAGTCAACGCTAAAAACGAAATGCTGCTGCATGACGATGAATATATCCTGAACCGTGTCGTCCTGAGCGATGAATCGACGTTCCATCTAATTCTAAACGTGAAAACACATAATGCGAGCCTATGGGGGCCAGAAAATCCCCAAGAGACGGTACAGTAGCAACGACACCACACTAAATTTGTTTTTTGTTGTGCCATATCACAGGGGAAAGTTTACGGACCTCTCCTTTTCGGTGAAGCAACTGGTGTTCCGTATCGCGATGCGATAGAATTACGGCTCTTTCCTCTATTGGAAAAAGCCAAATCAGAGAACTTTATTTGGCAGCAAGATAGTGCCCCACGTCGCTGGTATAACTCAGTCTGCGATTGGCTAAATGACGTTGTACCCGACCGCTAGATCGGCCGAAAGGGCCGGATGATAGAGACTATTTCGCAAGGCTTCCACGCTCACCCGGTCTGACGCCATGCGATTTTTATCTTTAGTGGTTCGTAAAGCGTCGTACGTAGGTGCCTCCGCTACCATCTGCTCTACCCGACTGCAGAAACAGCGTTGTTGCAACAATTACTCCAGATACACTGACCAAGATTTGTGAAGAGCTCGCCTATCGACCTGATGCCTCACTCTGACCACTTGTAAGAATAAAAGTTTGAATAGCTCTTCCATTTGATGTATTATTTACAACTGTAAGTTAAATGTAATAAATGCCACAAAGCCTTAAAACCACAATATTCATTTTGAAACATCCGTTACATATATCATTTTAATTGTTGTTATTAACCCCCTTGTGCGACATATACGTACAAGTAGACATCAAGTGGGTCTACATTACTCAATGGCAAATACGGTCACCTGGTCAATCAATTCCAGTTGCGGATTACCTACCTAATAGCTTCCAGGGGCAACAAAGTATGATGTTAGTCCCTAGTTTATTTATTCACCAGCTTTAAGAATTATGATTTTATCGTACTCCAGTAATTAAAAGTTACAAGCATAACGTTAAACGCTTAACACAGTAAGTCACATATTAAATTTAAAACTGTGTTCATATCTTTTGGAAACGTAGCTCACGACATTGCAGATACGCAATTTATATTCACCCACTATTTGACAAAAAGAGCACTAGAGATCTTTGACGATATTTACATGTAATTTAAAACCGTCTCGAAACCCTTTCTCCCAAGACACCCCGCATAAAATAATGAAAGGAAAGGAGTTGATCGGTTACCATATTTTCTTAATTTTATCCACAGTTGCCAATGTTTCTACCGTGCTGTATTACTGTAGTAAAATAAATTAATCCCACGTTCAGACACAATTCTGATTTTATTGCAATGTACAAGGCATTTCGACCCCTGGAATTCGTTTTCAGATGCTTTGTCAGTCTACGTTACTTTCTCCATGTTTCAAATGTAAAGATGCTGCATTTCTACAAATAGCTTTGTATCTTTATTGAGACAATAATACCTGTGTAGTTGTAGAAACGCAGCATCTTTATATTTGAAATATGTAAAAGTAATGTAGTCCGTCAAAGCACCTGAAAACGAGTTCCTGGGGTATAAATGCATTGTTGTCGTTGTGGTCTTCAGTCCTGAGACTGTTTTGATGCAGCTCTCCATGCTACTCTATCCTGTGCAAGCTTCTTCATCTCCCAGTACCTACTGTAACCTACATCCTTCTGAATCTGCTTAGTGTATTCATTTCTTGGTCTCCCTCTACGATTTTTACCCTCCACGCTGCCCTCCAATACTAAATTGGTGATCCCTTGATGCCTCAAAACATGTCCTACCAACCGATCCCTTCTTCTGGTCAAGTTGTGCCACAAACTTCTCTTCTCCCCAATCCTATTCAATACTTCCTCATTAGTTATACGATCTATCCATCTAATCTTCAGCATTCTTCTGTAGCACCACATTGCGAAAGCTTCTATTCTCTTCTTGTCCAAACTATTTATCGTCCATGTTTCACTTCCATACATGGCTACGCTCCATACAAATACTTTCAGAAACGCTTTCCTTGCCATTGCCAGTCTACATTTTAAATCCTCTCTACTTCGACCATCATCAGTTATTTTGCTCCGCAAATACCAAAACTCCTTTACTACGTTAAGGGTCTCATTTCCTAATCTAATTCCCTCAGCATCACCCGACTTAATTCGACTACATTCCGTTATCCTCGTTTTGCTTTTGTTGATGTTCATCTTATATCCTCCTTTCAAGACGCTATCCATCCATTCAACTGCTCTTCCAAGTCATTTCCTGTCTCTGACAGAAATACAATGTCAGCGGCGAACCTCAAAGTTTTTATTTCTTCTCCATGGATTTTAATAACTACTCCAAATTTTTCTTTTGTTTCCTTTACTGCTTGCTCAATATACAGATTGAATAACATGGGGGAGAGGCTACAACCCTGTCTTACTCCCTTCCCAACAACTGCTTCCCTTTCATGCCCCTCGACTCTTATAACTGCCATCTGGTTTCTGTACAAATTGTAAATAGCCTTTCGCTCCCTGTATTTTACCACTGCCACCTTTAGCATTTGAAAGAGAGTATTCCAATCAACATTGTCAAAAGCTTTCTCTAAGTCTTCGAATGCTAGAAACGTAGGTTTGCCTTTCCTTAATCTTTCTTCTAAGATAAGTCGTAAGGTCAGTATTGCCGCACGTGTTCCAATATTTCTACGGAATCCAAACTGATCTTCCCCGAGGTCGGCGTCTACTAATATTTCCATTCGCCTGTGAAGAACGCGCATTAGTATTTTGCAGCTGTGGCTTATTAAACTGGTTGTTCGGTATTTTTCACATCTGTCAACACCTGCTTTCTTTGATATTGGAATTATTATATTCTTCTTGAAGTCTGAGGGTATTTCGCCTGTCTCATACATCTTGCACACCAGATGGTAGAGTTTTGTCAGGACTGGCTCTCCCAAGGCCGTCAGTAGTTCCAATAGAATGTTGTCTACTCCGGGGGCCTTGTTTCGACTCAGGTCTTTCAGTGCTCTGTCAAACTCTTCACGCAGTATCGTATCTCCCATTTTATCTTCGTCTACATCCTCTTCCATTTCTATAATATTGTCCTCAAGTACATCGCCCTTGTATAGACCCTCTATATATTCCGTCCACCTTTCTGCTCTCCCTTCTTTGCTTAGAACTGGGTTTCCATCTGAGCTCTTGATGTTCATACAAGCTGTTCTCTTATCTCCAAAGGTCGCTTTAATTTTCCTGTAGGCAGTATCTATCTTACCCCTAATGAGATAACCCTCTAAACTGCATTGTGCATTGCATTGTGCATTCACATAAAATCATGAGGGAGAGGTGCCAGTGTGTGCCAACCTAAGAAAGGCATCCAATCAGCTGATCAATCTCCACCTGAGTGTCTTCCAACCAACAACGCCGAACGATGTCGTTTTGGTTGTCCATGTCTTTTGGTGTGTGTCTAGGCACGGTATCTTGGCAGGGTGGGCTACATGAAATTCTGTTATTGGGGGGCGTGGAGAAGGGGACTATGCTGCTGTTGTCTTATTCTACTAATGATTCAACACAAGAATCGGCACATGCCTAAACATCAATGGTTAATACAAAATATAGAAATATATTCTTTTGCCTTCAGGCTGATCAGAAGCTATCTGTTGTTTAAAATAAGCTTTGCACCACGGAACTGTCCTAAGGAACAATGCCCCTCACATATATGGAACGGTGACAGGAAATGAGCTCTCCTCAATATACACACATTCTCAAGGAGAGAAGTAGTACAGATAAAGAGAGAGAGAGTTGGGGGAGGTGGAAAATGGGGGAAAGTGATAGGAAACTATGACCTCTAACGCAGTCCAGCCACTACATCCTACTGATCTCCTGAAAAAGTAAGAAAAGTAAACTACCCTACTCCAGATTTGAAAATGCAGCACCAGTTTCAAGCCAGAGTTTATTATGCCTACTTGAATCTTCCGTTTTTCAGCACATTTTAATCGCTACGGTTGGCAGTGACAAGTATTTAGATTTCAACAGAACTGAGCTCTAGAGAAAACATCAGCAGGTAGTATTACTGCCCCTAAGCTCGAATGTAGGCGTCAGCAGAAGTTTACCACGAGCAAGCAAGTTCCTAATATTGCCATTTTTATATAACTCATTGCCGGAATCTTAGAATGTAAATACCTTATGAATAAAATTTGATATCATACAGGCAAATGTTACGAGTATCTCAAAGAATTTATAGTTATCAACAGACAATATGTTTTTATTGTTCGTCTTCTCCACTTCATAGATTAGGTATTCTTGCCCACTCCGGATTCACAGTAGTGTCCTCGGTCATCCTGGCCCTCTTCTTCCACTCGGCATGTAATTTTACTCTGCTCTGCCAAGTCTGGTATTTTCCGTTATCTGTATGCGATCATTCGACATGTGTTACCTAATATTTTATTATGTACTGATTCTCTACTTAATTCTTTCCTAATCTCTTCATTTAGTATCCCATTATCCTTGTACTTCATTTAATACTCCTTAATAATCTCATTTCTAGCGAGTGTATTTTAATCGGTTTGTTTTGAGACGGTTACCCTGAGTATTTAACTTGGAGCCCTGGGAGGTAAGGATATCGCATGCATAGAATATCTTTTAATGTTACAGATGCTACCTTTTTGGTTTAACGATTTGCAATGCAACGATTAGGGATATTAAAGTAGAAAATTCTCCCTAAAGATATTTTTATTCACACACTAAAATCGTTACATTGATCATGAATATTATAAATCCCAAACATAAAGAAAGTAAGACTGAGAAAACCCTGTTGAAAAAATAACAAAAATAACGACAAAAATTTCAGTGATTATTACTCATCGAATAGGGTAAAAAGAGAATAAACTTAGAAGAAGAAAACAGTTTATTCAACTTCAATACCATCTACAAAAACGCTTGCTTACAAAACTTCATATCTGATAATGTTAACCCATTATGATTTTTTAAGCTTTCTGTAAAATGTCAGATCCAATACCTTCATTGGTCAATAATCATATTCCGAATATTAACTTTCATGGTGGCCTTAAAATCATAGTTTTTTTACATATGATGTATCATACAGTAGGCAGTATGGGCTAAAATTATTGACATATGATATATCATACTGTGTGCAATATGGGGCAGAACTCTTTACACATTTATCACATATAAAATGTTGAATTTTTCGTGATTATCAGTCATTACATGAATAAATGGGGAAAAGATATATAATAATCTTCCGAACTCTAGCGTTCATTGTTATTTTCATTTCAAAGACACGTTATTTACTTATATGTTAAGGATATACGCTAAAATAAAATAGTTGAACAACAGATTAGTTATATCGTATTACATGAATAAAATAAGAGATTTGCAGTAATAGGGATCGTTTGTCAGACAAATCAGTCTTCTTAGCGCCGGTGATACAAAATGAAACACCACTTTGGATGGAGTCCTACATCGCATTTTACACAGTGAAATTTTGAGCTTTTACAGCACTATCCACACCTTCCTTGTTTGTTGTGCCCGTCAGTCGTGTGGAGCGTTGTCAAACCTATAACCTTCTTGCACCTGGAACAGAAATCTTGGCCTCACAGTTCTTGGTTTTACAATGTCGGGTGAGGTCAGAATTGAAAGAAGAATATGTCTAGTAAATTCCAGTAAGGTTATAATGTTATTTAGCTGCCGGTATTATGTCCACATGTTCGCAACAGCACCATTTAGGCAACACCCGATCAACGGCCAATACCATTTCTTTGATCCTATTCAAATGCATTGTAAACTTCATAGAGTGTGAAAAAGATCTATGATTCGCATATCGCGATTCTATTTCTACTCAAGGGAAGCTATGGTACAGAAATTTTCTTTCTTCATTCTCTGTTCCGCCTGAACTATATACTTTCATGCAACATGTCTACATGCTCCACATTCGTACCTAGAGTCATTTGGCTATTGTCGCTCCATCTTACCAAAGTGATAGAATTTTCTGTATCACGTAACTCTTGGAACCTTCTTTATAGCTGGAATGGTAGCCTTCTCCAGCCGACACTGCTCAGGATTCCAACGCATTTGATTCCATTTGAAGTAAGAGATTCAAATAGGTGCAAATAGGTAACGTAATTATCAATGCATTTTGTGCTGCTCTGAGGGATGTAGCCCAAACACAAAGCTTTACAACCACAGATTGCCCCAGTGGCTTATGGGGTAGCTTTGAGTTGCACCAACATATGGCTCAAATTCTGGAGACAGGATTCGAAACAAGGGCCTCGTTTGTGTCAGGTCTGGACGTCCAGAACTTAAATCTATGCATGACCTTACAATATCCAGATAATAGCAAAATAGCAATGTATTTGTAGACGTCATCATGAATTTGTATGTTACGTGCCTTTTGGGCAGCATATCTTACTGTCTCTCTCTTCAGAATACCAACCAAATCATCAACAAAAACTGTACTAAACATATTAATTTCAGACGAATTTTACTTGCGGTAACGAGATAACTCAAATTTATGTGAAGAGTCTAATGTTTCTTCTACCCAGTGTCTTGTTTTCCTAAGTTGGGCTCCTGTTTGTAATTGCAATGTGGAAAGGCAGGGATTTTGCTCTTGAGTGGATAAAGATGTATTGTCTTCAACAAGGCCGTCACTGTTTACTTCTACCTTTTCAGTTTTTCGCAGGACTGTTTCTCTAAATCAGCAACAGCGGCGGATTGTCCTCCTGAATCACTACCTGCGTTATCTTTAACATCGTCTGCACAATCATTTGTTGGAACAATCATTAATGAAACTCATCTCATGTATCAAACAAATCAGTAAAAGTCCACCATATATTTCTGTGGAGTAGGGTATATTTAGAATTTCTTCTCTCTCCTTTTCCAAATTGTACAGAACTAAATCGCATAACTGTTAGAAAAAGCTCCATTACTGTCCAGTGTATGACATTTCATCTGTTAAGATATTAGCGGATACCACAACAATGTTAATAAAGTAATCTTTAATTTTCGAATATATATTCCTTTTGAGAATCCAGACTTGTAATCGAGTATAATATGAGGACAATTATTATGAGTACAATGATTGCGGAAAGAGACAATGAATGCGAAGAGAAATGTACTTTACATGCGTGAAGGTAGGCAAGCAGCACGTTTGCCCGTCCTATGCTGGTGGCTACACTCCTTTATAGTCTGTCTTCGTGCGTGTCATGGCGGGAATACAGTCATTTCAACCATCTGTAGGAGGGTTCGCACCGTATGCAAGATATTGTTTCTTTTAGGGCTTGCACGTCATAGGGTTTAAGTGGCTGGAAGTTTGTGGGATCACATCACTTGTCAACTGGCGGTGCTAATGACTCGACACCTTTCACCGTCCGTTGCCTGGTTGCTGGGGTGAAGGAATATTCGCACACCAGGGCGGTACGCAAGGAAGAGAAGATACCTCAAAGGCCACAGGAGAACGCGCCACTTTTTTCCCTTTTTTTTCCTTTCCCAGTGAGTGTTTACTATCTCGTCCCCGCGCCTGCGCTCTTTTGAAGGCGTGTGTGCCTGAGAGCTTTACGAACGCTCGAGTCTGGGCGGTTACGTCCCAAGTGGCCATCAACTGCGCCAGAACGCTACTTTATGCTGCGGAGTGCTCACTGCAAAGCGACTACAGCCGAGAAATGAACAACGTCATACTTCAGTAAGGCGCCGAAGGTGGCCGTGTGAAAATGTTCAACTTCATGTGATGAGAATGGACAAAAGCCGTGACACTTGAAAGCAAATACACCCCACAAGCACGTATGGCAACGATCATCCAGTTGTCAGTTCACTGTAGCAGTTACTGTAATAAAATGAGTAGACTAATGTAATAAAAAGAAAAAAAACTGAAGGCAAAAACTTCCCATCAACACACACTGACGGGCGGATAAGTTTAATAGAAGAAAAACAAACAAATCTCTAAGTCAACGAGTGAAACTGAAATTGCTGAATAAATTAACTGTCAATCATGCAATAGTACCACGAATTTACCGTAAACTTTTAAAATCACTGAGGGCCCTTATTGCTGATAAACACCGAACGAAATAATATACTTGAAATGCAACATAACATTCAGCATTACCATAGCTCCATGTCATTAATAACGGTCTATTGAGTTTTTAATGACTCCATATTGGCAGTCAACTTCACTGTCCGTAGCGATTTTCACAATCTGAGTGCGGTGTGCGATGCTGACATGCGCAATAAGCACAAATAAAGTTTCAAGAGGTTCGATCCCATATTTTTCATATAAATGTTGTATTGGACGAATGTTGACATGTGCCATAGAGGCTCACATGCTTTTCATTCATTTCATTAATGTTGCCAACTGCTATGTTTTCACCACGTTTTTGCAACCACTTCAAAATTAACTTAGATCGAAATTTCAGTAGTGGAAATTGTAATTAAAGTCGATGGTACATACGGTGCCATTTAAAAACCTCTACGGGACTATTATCCAACAACACATATAATTCACTATCAAACATGTTTTTGAACAGTTGAGTAATGGTTACCGTAAATTAAGCAGTCAATGGCCCATTTCTGCTTAGATCATAGCATAGCTTCGGCAACTTACCTGCCGCAGTTTTCATACTGTATAAATTTTTCATAATCAGTATGGACTTGACCTTTTGATCAGTCGATTTGAAATCGTTGCTGCTTCCTTCCGAATGACGTTCTGTGATTCCCACAATACTCAGACGAATAACAGCCAGTGATAAGAGGTGAAATCTTTTCAAATATTAAAGGTACTAAAGTCACTTTTGAACTCATTTTTAAATTCTACATCTACATCTACATACATACTCCGCAATCCACCATACGGTGCGTGGCAGAGGGTACAACCTACCACAACTAGCATCTTCTCTCCCTGTTCCGCCCGCAGCTCGTGGTCGTGCGGTAGCGTTCTCGCTTCTCACGCCCGGGTTCCCGGGTTCGATTCGCGCCGTGGTGAGAGATTTTGTCTGCCTCGTGATGACTAGGTGTTGTGTGATGTCCTTAGGTTAGTTAGGTTTAAGTAGTTCTAAGTTCTAGGGGACTGATGACCATAGATGTTAAGTTCCATAGTGCTCAGAGCCGTCTGAACCATTTTTTTCTCCCTGTTCCACTCCCAAACAAAACGAGGGAAAAATGACTGGCTAGATGCCTCTGTACGAGCCCTAATTTCTCTTATCATATCTTTGTGGTTTTTCCGCGAAATATAAGTTGGCGGCAGTAAAATTTTACTGCAGTCAGCCTCAAATGCTGGTTCTCTAAATTTCCTCAGTAGCGATTCACGGAAAGAACGCCTCCTTTCCTCCAGAGACTATCACCTGAGTTCCTGAAGCATTTCCGTAACACTCGCGTGATGATCAAACCTACCAGTAACAAATCTAGCAGCCCGCCTCTGAATTGCTTTTATGTCCTCCCTTAATCCGACCTGATAGGAATCCCAAACGCTCGAGCAGTACTCAATAATAGGTCGTATGTTTTATAAGCCGTCTCCTTTACAGATGAACCATATCTGCGCAAAATTCTACCAATGAGCCGAAGACGACTATCTGCCTTCCCCCACAACTGCCATTACAGATTTGTCCCACTTCATATCACTCTGCAGTGTTATGCCCAAATATTTAACCGATGTGAATGTGTCAAGGGCTACATTACTAATGGAGTATTCAAACATTACTGGATTCTTTTTCCAATTCATCTGCATTAATTTAAATTTATCTACACTCCTGGAAATTGAAATAAGAACACCGTGAATTCATTGTCCCAGGAAGGGGAAACTTTATTGACACATTCCTGGGGTCAGATACATCACATGATCACACTGACAGAACCACAGGCACATAGACACAGGCAACAGAGCATGCACAATGTCGGCACTAGTACAGTGTATATTCACCTTTCGCAGCAATGCAGGCTGCTATTCTCCCATGGAGACGATCGTAGAGATGCTGGATGTAGTCCTGTGGAACGGCTTGCCATGCCATTTCCACCTGGCGCCTCAGTTGGACCAGCATTCGTGCTGGACGTGCAGACCGCGTGAGACGACGCTTCATCCAGTCCCAAACATGCTCAATGGGGGACAGATCCGGAGATCTTGCTGGCCAGGGTAGTTGACTTACACCTTCTAGAGCACGTTGGGTGGCACGGGATACATGCGGACGTGCATTGTCCTGTTGGAACAGCAAGTTCCCTTGCCGGTCTAGGAATGGTAGAACGATGGGTTCCATAACGGTTTGGATGTACCGTGCACTATTCAGTGTCCCCTCGACGATCACCAGAGGTGTACGGCCAGTGTAGGAGATCGCTCCCCACACCATGATGCCGGGTGTTGCCCCTGTGTGCCTCGGTCGTATGCAGTCCTGATTGTGGCGCTCACCTGCACGGCGCCAAACACGCATACAACCATCATTGGCACCAAGGCAGAAGCGACTCTCATCGCTGAAGACGACACGTCTCCATTCGTCCCTCCATTCACGCCTGTCGCGACACTACTGGAGGCGGGCTGCACGATGTTGGGGCGTGAGCGGAAGACGGCCTAACGGCCTAACGACGTGCGGGACCGTAGCCCAGCTTCATGGAGACGGTTGCGAATGGTCCTCGCCGATACCCCAGGAGCAACAGTGTCCCTAATTTGCTGGAAAGTGGCGGTGCGATCCCCTACGGCACTGCGTAGGATCCTACGGTCTTGGCGTGCATCCGTGCGTTGCTGCGGTCCGGTCCCAGGTCGACGGGCACGTGCACCTTCCGCCGACCACTGGCGACAACATCGATGTACTGTGGAGACCTCACGCCCCACGTGTTGAGCAATTCGGCGGTACGTCCGTCCGGCCTCCCGCATGCCCACTATACGCCCTCGCTCAAAGTCCGTCAACTGCACATACGGTTCACGTCCACGCTGTCGCGGCATGCTACCAGTGTTAAAGACTGCGATGGAGCTCCGTATGCCACGGCAAACTGGCTAACACTGACGGCGGCGGTGCACAAATGCTGCGCAGCTAGCGCCATTCGACGGCCAACACCGCGGTTCCTGGTGTGTCCGCTGTGCAGTGCGTGTGATCATTGCTTGTACAGCCCTCTAGCAGTGTCCGGAGCAAGTATGGTGGGTCTGACACACCGGTGTCAATGTGTTCTTTTTTCCATTTCCAGGAGTGTATATTTAGAGTTAGCTGTCATTCTTTACACCAATCACAGATCCTGCCCAACCCATCTTGTATCCTCATACAGTCACTCAACGACGACACCTTCCCGTACATCACATCATCATCAGTAAACAGCCGCACATTACTATGCACCCTATCCAAAAGATCGTTTATGTAGATAGAAAACAACAGCGGACCTACCACACTTCCCTGGGGCACTCCAGATGATACCCTCATCTCCGATGAACACTCACCATCGAGGACAACGTACTGAGTTCTATTACTTAAGAATTCAATTGAAATAATTATTCGAATGCAGCCTACTGATTTCTTCGACAGTCGCCGATCTTTCGGCGAAAGGCACGAGAAGATATCTGCAAATAGGACAGAATTTTGGCGTTCTTTAGTTTATATATTTAGAATGTTGCAGAAGTTTAAAAGTATCTGATTTCCACATGCGAGGTAATACAGACCAAAATTTTTAAAAATTGCCATATTAACACGCAGTACGTCCAGAAGCAAACACTTGAGCTGTGATCCATCCTGTTTCCTGACTGTCTTCTGTCCAATAATGCAACAGGAGTCGCTAAATGTTGTTAGCACCCTTACCAAAAATTCACCTCTTGTTCTCAACGAATGACATTGTCAATGGTTTTGGGGACCACATATTTCTTAAAATGTTCTCACAGACAGAAAAGTTAAAACGTAGGGAGTCGAAGCGTTAGAGATCTCGTGATATAGAGGACCGTTAAAAATTGTGTGGACTGATAGGAATGAGGACGGACTCCACAGAACCTGTGTGGAGAGGAACATGCGGAACAACTAAAAATAACTAACTGTATTATTAGGAGTATAAAAAATGGCTACGCTGTTTGTTGATTTTAAGAAAGCCAATGACGGCATTTCAAGACACAAGCTGTCGGGGAAAATGCAGACATTTGGAATACCGACGAATATTTTAAATCTTGTGAAAGTGACACTGAAATGCTCGAAAGGGGTAGTGAAAATGGATGGATAACATTAAAAGGCATTTCATGTAAAAACATGAGTCGGGCAAGGAGATGTAATATCACCCTTCTTGTTCAATATTGTAATACAGGAAGCGTTGGATGCAGCATGTGAAGCAGAAGAGGGAATTAAAATATGAACAAAAATATATGTACTGGCCTTTGCAGACGACGTAGCACTAATCGCTGAAAAGTCGGATTACTTTAAAATACTGGCAAAAACTCTCTTTAAAAATAAAAGGAAGCTGGATTACGGGGAAAGTGATGAGAAACTAAATTCATGAGGGTAGAAAGAAATTACAGAACAAAAGATGAAAACCTTTCCAGGTCGTTAGCCAAGTGTTTGAAAAAGTATATGAGTTTAAATATCTGGGGTTTATAGTAAACAATAAAAACGATGAGAAGCAATAAATAGAGGCAGGGATCAAAGCTTCATCCAGAGCATCATATACTCAAGTCATCAAAAATTTTTACAATAGGAACCAAAGTAAGAATATATAAAATCTTAATCAAACTAGTAGTACTACATGTTGCAGAAAGATGGTGAATAAATAAACACGCGGAGAGAAAAATAAAAATTTTGAAAATAAATTCCGTTAAAAGATTTCGAACCAATCTATGAGGGGGGAGAATGGCGTAGAAGAAAGAACAGGGAGCTATACATTGAACCAGTAGTAGCGGAAGCCAGGGCAAGAAAACTAAGATGGGCGAGCCAAGTCTAAAGAAGAGAGCACGAATCTTTACTGAGAGAAGCCTCAGAGAATAAAACGGAAGGACGAAGACACCTAGGCAAGCCGAAAATTAGATGGCGAGACCAGGTTTCCAAGGATCTCCAGATACTGGGAGCAACGAAAGAAGATGCCGAAGACATAATACTGTGGAAGAGGTTACTTGACGAGGCCTAACGTGTGCGGGTTGTGGGGCTAGGAAGGTAAGAGTAAGTAAGTACTAGAGGGAGGTGAAGAGGAAAACTGTATGGGAAGAGACATATTGGAATATACCTAACAAATATACTGTTCGACGAAACCTTAAGACGAGATATACATACATCAAAAAAAGGTTTCCATCACCTCGGTTCCCAGAAATCAACAAGGGAAGTGTCCAGGCGTCTCGGAGTGAACCAAAGCGATGTTGTTCGGACATGGAGGAGACTGGAACTGTCGATGACATGCATCGCTCAGGCTTCTCAAGAGCTAGTACTACAATGGATGACTGCTACCTACGGATTATGGCTCGGAGGAACCATGACAGTAACGCCATCATGTTGAATAATGCTTTTCGTGCAGCCACAGGACGTCGCGTTACCACTCAAACTGTGCACTCCCGATGTCCATGGTGAGGTCCATCTTTGCAAGCACGACACCGTGCACCGCGGTACAGATGGGCCCAACAACATGCCGAATGGACCGTTCAGGACTGGCATCACGTTCTCTTCACGATGAGTGTCGCATATGCCTTCAACCAGACAATCGTCGGAGACGTGTTTGCAAGCAACCCGGTCCTGCTGAACGCCTATGACACACATGGGTCCACGTTTTCTCAAGTGTGCCTAATTTTGTTTCCAAAAAACTATAAGAACCTTCGAGAAGTATCCTGTTAAGCTAATGCAATGACAAAGCAATTATGGGATAGAGCACCCAGTGAAAGGTTAAAAACCACAAAGCCAGAAGGCATTGATTGAAATCTTTGGAGAACTGATTAGATCATTGGCCGTCTCGCCCTTAGATCATTGGCCGTCTCGCCCTAATTATATATATATATATATATATATATATATATATATATATATATATATATATATATATATATATATATATATATATATATATAATTAGGGCGAGACGGCCAATGATCTAATCAGTTCTATATATTGTTTTCTCTGACTTTGGACTTTTACGAAAGGACATCATTTTTGGCCCAGCAGACACTATGAATTAGAACAAAAATTAGTTACAACCTTGGTAGCGAGCGGGCATTAATTGAAATTAACGGGGAAAGTTGAAAATTTGCGCCAGACCGGGATTCGAAGCCGTCTGTCCTGCTTACTATGCTGATGCTCTGGTCACTGGGCCACCCAGACAGAGTGGTCATTGCAACTCTACGGAAAATAATTCGGTTTGCGGTATCTTCATTGAGCACCCATTGAGAATAACATCGGCAAAAACCATTATCAGAGTATAATCGTATAAATTTTTATGTGAGGCGTGCTAACTTACGCCCACTGTAAGAAGTAAGTCATAAGTAAGCAATTCACTTACTGAACATTTCAGTGAACGGTGGTAGCACATTGCTTAATAGTACAGACCTGGCTAAAATTACTGTATGTTACAAAATAAGTGGCTACAGAAGCCCCAACCATTAGCTATGTAGTAAGATCTAGCGGAGCCATATGAATACAGAATCACAGTCCAGAAATGAAGAAAATATCAAGCACCGATGTAGATGAGCTCAATCGACTTTTTTATTTTAAAGGAAATCAATGTTATTCAAAATATTACGGTGGTGTAGCTCTGGCCCGTTTAGTATCTGCTCGGGAAACTGCTCAATGGCCCCTCATAATTTTCGCTTCCTCAAGGACATTAAATGTGTTCCCCATATGCTGTGAAATGGACAAGTCTGAGGTCTGATGAATAGACGTTTGCCCTTGTTCCCGAAAATGGGCACTTTTAATGCCGATCTTGAACCTGCACTGGTAATTCTTTAAATCCTATATTTAGTCTCCCACCAGTTTGCCCTACGTAAAGTTTCTGACAACAGTTACACGCAGTTCTGTACAGGCATGACGAACGTGAAAGTGAACGTATTTCCAGCTTTTCGAGACAGATGGGACCGGCTCCGCAACATGAGGCAGCTGAAGGAACCTGTGTGCGTGCGTGAGTGTCTCTCTCTCTCTCTCTCTCTCTCTCTCTCTCTCTCTCTCTGTGTGTGCGTGTGTCTCAGTCAGTGAGCAGTTGCGATGTACTGTGCACTGTGGTGATTTTCTCATGACAACATGACCCGGAGACAATAATTGAGTGACGTGGCTTCAAATGAGGAAGAATCATCAAGAAACTGGAAGAAGGACGAAGTGTGACGATGGTAGCCCCCCGAATTTGGTATTACACATAGCATTGTTTCATGTGAATGGAGAGCGTTCCAAACCACAGCCACTGATACCCGATGGAGAGGAGGTCAACCACGGTCTTCTAAGGCAGCAAACGACTGCTTCATTGTGCAGCAGGCAATAACGGACCCACGTCGAATACTGGGTGCAATTGCAAACACATTAACGTGGCTGCAAAACACGCAGTCTCACGCTCCACAATGGCGCGGCGCTTACATGGATGTAGTGTCTTTGTTCGACGGCCAGTACATTGTGTTAACACGTGCACGACGGCGGAACCGTTCACGATAGTGCGAAAAACATAGGGAGGTCATATGCTCTTCGTGGATAACAGATTCTGCAGTGATTCTCTAAGTACCCTCAAGTGGCGAGAGACGGAAACACGTAATACATCGAGGACCATTTCGAAAGATGATGGCTTGGTGGTTCAGATGATATGGTGTGGGAAGGTATAACGTAGCATGCGCGTACTCAACTCCCAATCTTTGAACACGGTACACTCACTGGTCAACGCTATTGCAGTAATGCATTGCTTCCTCCCAGATACCAGCTACATTCTTCGATCAAGAAGTGCCGCGGCACTTATTGCACTCTATTTTCTCAAAAATGTGTAGCGAGAATTTGGCTTCAATTTCATTTCGACACCGAAACAGTGAATGGATTCTCACAAATATACAGGGTGGTCGGAAATTCACGTTACAAATTTCTAGGACATGTAGAGGGTAGTGAGTACGTAACATTTTGAATAGGAACCCATGGCCGGAAACGTATCGTTTCCGTTCTACGACAGTTTCAATTCAAATGTGTACCTCGTCAACTTCTGCTTAGGTCAAGAGAAGCGTCTCAGAGTTCCCTGTCCAGGTACGCAACAGGGTAGACAGATGTCACTTATTGCCCGCTTTGTTGTGAGACCGAGTCAATACCTGTACCTCACTGATAGAGTAAACATGGTGCAGTACACGTTTACGGAATACACAGATATGCTCCTTGTGTATGGCGAAGCTGGAGGTAACGGAAGAGCTGCTAGTAGCCTGTATCACGAACGTTTTCCACACCGTCACATTCCATCGCACAAACTGTTTTCCCAAGTTACCCAACGGCTACGAGAAGCTGGTACCTTTACCGTGAGGAGGCAGGACTGTGGTGCTCCATGGCAACGTCGCGCTCCCGTATTTTAAAGGTGTACTGCGTCGCATTGAAGATAGCCCGTCAACGAGTTCGCGAACAATTGCTCTTCCAATGCCTGTTAGTTACAGTACCGTCTCGGACCTACTGCATGAGCAACAATTACATTCGTACCACTTACAAAGGGTACATAATATGGGTCCAGCAGACTTCCCACAACGCGTCGCATTCTGCACATGGTTCCAGAACCGTTGCATAGACGCGCCTCTGTTTCCACGTCGAGTTCTCTTCACAGATGAATGTAGGTTCACAAGAGATTGCGTTCTGAATGCTCGAAATAGCCATGTCTGGGAGGACGAAAACCCTCATGCCACGCATGTTCAGGGATTTAAAGACAGGATTGGAATTAACGTGTGGGCAGGTATTGTGGACGGTCATGTGAGTGGACCATACCTCCTTGCATCCAAGCTCATAGGCCCCGCGTACTTAGTCTTCCTAATACAAGTAATGAACCCGTTCTTGGAAGCTGTGCCATTGAATGTCCGTCAGGAAATGTGGTTTCAGCATGATGGAGCACCACCCCACTTTTCACTGGCTGTCCGGAGACATCTCAACAGACGGTGTGGTGAAAGAAGGATAGGCCGTGATGGTCCAAGAGCGTGGCCGCCACGATCGCCGGATTTAACCCCTATTGACAACTTCTTGTGAGGTCGTATGAACAGCCTAATTTATAAGACACCTGTAGAGACACGGGAAGATCTGCTGGCACGAGTTCTGGCCGCTGCGCTGAAGAAACACCAGGTGGGGTGGAAATAGTGTACCAGAACATGCTTCTGAGGTACAATGTGTGTAAGAACGTTGGTGGTCGCCACATCGAGCGGCTAATGTAATGCAACGGTACGTTGCGGCTGGTGCCGTAGATTCTGGGTTCTTGCTGTTGTCGACTAATGTAAACCATAAGGTGTAAGTTGTAATACAAATCCGTAAGTAATAACTGAAGGAGTCAGTATTCTTTTCAAATGGATTGCAACAATTGTACTGGGTCACTCCTAAGTACATTCCTCACGTGGGTGTGGATGAGATAATCATCTGCATTGAAACTGTCGTAGAACGGAAACGACACGTTTCCGGACATGAATTCCTATTCAAAATGATATCTACTCACTATCCTCTACAAGTTCTAGAAGTTTGTAACGGGAATTTCCGACCACCCTGTATATGCACAGTACTCTGTTCACTTAGATCCGTATATTGATAAAAATGAGGGAAGCGGACAACTACGTTCATGGCACAAGGTTACTGATAATAGCAGATATAAATGCAAAAAGTACAGACACATAGATGACAGGATATTCTGGACACCATTTTTCAGTACACCACCCATAGAAATATGTGCACTTATGCCTATTACAACGTGTATACAGAGATATCAAGTCAAAGGAAACATAAAATCAACAAAAATACTTAAATAAAAATTTTGCATGGGCGAACTGACATCCAAATCTTTGAACATGGTACACTCACTGGCAACGTTGTTGTGACACTATATTCCTTCCCCATCTGCGTCTCTTCTTTGGTGCATTCGGACCTGCCTAAAGTTTGATGGCTGACAATGCACGACGGCATTGAACAACGGAGGTGAAGGAGCTCCTGGAAAAAATGGATATTCCACGAATGGTCTGGCCTGCCCCCTCCCCCATCTTAAATCCTATCGAGCACGTGCAACATGTGGTGAGGAGATTTACTGCAGCACGCCCACATGCACCAACAATCATCCAATAGTTGTCAAACGAGCTGGTGGAGCAATGCAACGCCTTTCTAGCAAGAACTCCTTATCAACCTTTAGGTCAGCGTAAGAGCACATTGCAGAGCACGCACTGTAGCCCTTGGTGATAACACACCCTGCCATGAACCATGTCCCACCTTCTCCAGTAATTAGAGAACCGCCATAAATCTCCCTAGGGCATGTGTGTATGTGTGTTGCCCTTAGCGTAAGTTAGTTTAAGTTAGATTAAGTAGTGAGTAAGGTTAGGGACCGATGACCTCAGCAGTTTGGCCCCATAGAACTTACCACAAATTTCCAAATTCTTTCCATCATAAACGGCGTTTGTGGGCGGCGCGTAAATAATTCAACTGGTCTTTAGTTTTTGATACATCGTTAATGTGAAAAGACGCTTAAATTGTCTGTGCTTGCTTTTCACCTACCTTCGCAGTTTACAAGAGCCTGAAAACTAGCCGGCCGGAGTGGTCGACCGGTTCAAGGCGATACATTCTGGAACCGCGCGACCGCTACGGTCGCAGGTTCGAATCCTGCCGCAGGTATGGATGTGAGTGATGTCCTTAGGTTTGTTAGGTTTAGGTAGTTCTAAGTTCTAGGGCACTGATGACCTCAGAAGTTAAGTCACATAGTGCTCAGAGCCATTTGAACCAACCTGAAAACTACATTCTGCAGTCAGTCAGAAAGCGAATGAGAACATACTGACCATATTTTCCAGTCAGCAGGTCCACATTTCTCATTCTGGTCCTACTTGCCATTTACTCATCGGGATCAGGAACAATGACAACAAATAAAAGTTTTGAGTTTGAAATGACTGATATAAGCAGTAAAAGTTCGCGCATGAAATATATAACAACATTCCTAATAATAATAGTGACGTTGCTATCGGAAACAGCACTATTAACATCTGAGAGGCGATCTCTATGGGTAGTACCAGGTAAAATGGTCAATTGCCCTGACCTCTAATGACCAGAAGTAAATTGCTCTCCTTAAAAGTGAAGCCGGTCGCTGTGGACGAGCGGTTCTAGACGCTTCAGTCCTGAACCGCGCTGCTGCTACGGTCGCAGGTTCGAATCCTGTTTCGGGCATGGATGTGCGTGATGTCCTTAGGTTAATTAGGTTTAAGAAGGACCAGGTCTAGGGGACTGATGACCTCAGATGTTAAGTCCCATAATGTTTAAGGCCATTTGAACCATTTTTTAAAAGTGGAAAATAATCTCGCCAATTGCCTCGTGGTTTTGGCAGCATTGCATGCACATAGTTACTCTCGTGAAATCTAAGCGACCCAGGAAGGTGTATAGTCCTCGTGAGTTCAGTTCCTACGTTACTGGAAAGGTTTTCGTAGGTGCCTACTAGTTCTGACGTCATCCGAGGCACAGCCCACGCAAGCGTTTGACTGACAGGGACAGATTGACGTCTCGGTGCGAAGTGTCTCATTCCGCTGCCTCTCTGGCCGTATCTATACGGTAAATGGGTGCAGCGGGCCGCCAAACGGAACATCTGCTATCAGCCAACTTACACACAAGTAGCAGCATCTGGATGGCGCCGTTCTCGGACACGTATTAGTTAATAACTCTGTCGTTTAACAATTTATAGTCTTCTCAATTTGTATCTAAATTGAGTTAACTTTACTGTAGCCACTGGAAAAGCTTTATCTTGACTGCATTTAAAACTTGCCGGCTATAATTTCTAGAACGGAACTGGCAGTAGAAGATGAATTGTAAACTGCCTCTTTAAGATCCCTTGTAATGATACTTATTTGCAATAAAGTCTTGAAACTTGGTACAGCTGTATTATTTCATCAGTGTAATCGAGTGCTCTAATTCTATAACAAATATAAATGATACTTAACCTATTACCCATAAGGACGTTTTCGTTCCAAATTTGGTTTTTAGTAAGTAACTTGAAAATTAATCAAGGTAGCCTATTGGTGTCTCAGGTATAAGGTATTTTGATGTAACTGAGGCTACATACGAATTTTCGTGTTTATGAGTTTAATATTTAGTGCCTTCAGTTTTTCGTAAAAACGCCGATGTTGACCAAAACAATGCTCTGATCAAATGGAGACTTGTAACTTTTGTGACATACAATCTGAACAGTTTTTAACTTTCTAGCTTCATTATTTATAATTCCGTCTGCAGGCCACAAGTAGCCCATCGGGACCATCTGACCGCCATCTCATCCTCAGTGGAGGATGCGGATAGGAGGGGCGTGTGGTCGTTACACCGCTCTCCCGGTCATTGTGATGGTTTTCTTTGACCGGAGCCGCTACTATTCGGTCGAGTAGCTCCTCAATTGGCATCAAGAGGCTGAGTGCATCCCGAAAAATGGCAACAGCCCATGACGGCCCAGATGGTCTCCCATCCAAGTTTCGGCGACGCCCGACAGCGCATAACTTCGGTGATCTGATGGGAACCGGTGTAGCCACTGCGGCAAGGCCATTGCTTTCATTATTTAGTGCCTCTTATTTTTCTCTTAAAATTATGCATTCAGCGAAACATATTCATTTCATCATTCTGAGACTTCACATTGTTGACATTAATACACTGAGGCATACACTGACGAAATTTGGAAAAGCTATATTAACTTTTAATTCCACTGTTGGACTATGGTGCAATCCTTTGTATGTCATCCACAAGCGCGTTATGATGACGTGTGAACTGACGTAAGTCGAAGTGATACAGCGCTTTTTTCGTCTCGCGATTATTTTAGTGTTGTCTCTGAGTAAATGTTCCAAGCTACGTTACTTGGCAGTGGCAGATCATACACAAATGTTACTTTCGCCGTAACGTTTTGCACTACAACGTAACTGAGAACATTGCGTGTCAGTGCTACAGTGGCGTAAAGAGGTTGGTACAGGAGAGTAATGAAATGAATAATTGAACCAACAGTGTATTCAGAGGCTGTTATTTCAATAATTACTCCTGCAGGCAGCTGAGGTCAGTGCTTCGAGGGATGAGGCGGGGAGCGTGAATACAATGTCTCGCTCCATTCTGTCCTTCGGCACACTGTATTATTAGCCGTCTCAAAAATATTGCCTTACTAACAGATATTAACACAGTAATAGCATTAATGATTTATACAGCAGGTACTGGTACCATGGCCATATAAATGAGGAATTTCACCGATATAGTTCAGGCACTGTAAATACACTGAAAATACTAAAGATTTAATACTTTTGTGTTGGTCTAATTTACTCAAATCACAGTTAAAATGCAATTACAATGATAAAAATATTTCTAGAAAGCACACACTCTTATTACAAGAGTGCGGTATATATTTTTGTATTCCTGGTCCATACCGTCATGTTAAAACATATTTAAAAAATCAGTTACGAGAGAAGGGGAAAATAAAGCAGTGGTAGGAGAAAGACACAAAGAATATTGTATCACGTTATGGCTCGTCCAGTCAATTGATTGGATCTACATCATTATATCCTCATTGAAGGAAGGAACAATGGAACATATGAATTTAACGTCCCATCGACAGATTGTTCATTAGGGATGCAGTTCAAGCTGCGATTACAAATGAATGGGGAAGGAAACCGTGACGTTCTCAAGGTATCATCCCGGTGTTTGCCTGGAACGACTTAGAGAAAGCACAGAAAACGTAATTCTGATGACCGGACTGGTATTCAAACCGTCGTCCTCCCGAATGCGAATCCTGCAGACGACTGCACCAACGACAATTAAAATGAAAGGTAACCGATGGTCCTGTGATCACGGTTAAAGCTTAATCACGATTGAGTTGTTTCTGTGATGCATCAGCGTTAGATGCTGGTTAGCAAAACGCATTCAACTAACCATTACTTTTAATGAGATTAACACCCTGTGTTTCAAAGGAAAGCGCTCATTATACATGCGCAGATAATGATAATCGCAGTCTGTATTACTTGCCTCTAACCTCTTTGGTACATATACACACATTTCAGTTTGTTATTGTAAAATGAGTATTGTTACAGCGCTAGGGCGGGCAAAAAAAGGACGCCGAATTTCTCAAAATTTGAAACTGGTTTTCTTATAGCTGGTCGAATGTAATGCGAAAATTTTACAATGCAATAAAATGGCAAGTGTAGTGTTATGGAGATACTGGAAGCGAGGTCAAATGTGGCAGCACAGTTAAACTCCACTCCAGACCATCGAGCAACTGGGTCCTGTATTATCAGGTTGTAGTCCCTGGCGTTTTGGCATTTAAATGAGAAATATGATTTTCTTCTGCAGAAAGTTCCACATTATATCCCACCAGGTGACTGAATCCTAATGTGAATACAATCCACTATACCAATGATTCCAAGAAATCCACCCAGTACTCTGCAACCATCTATCATGGAATATAATTCTGTTCGAGAAGGAAACTTTATGTACTGTGAAAACACATTTGCTGTCATTCCTGATACATCACTGATAATTCTTTTGCGATGTTGTACTATGTACATTAGCAGTGATACCAATAACTATACCAAATACACCAGTTGCTTATGACCTTAATGTTAGAAGTCTGTTCATGGGTGAGACAGAGTTAATCTGATAAGCATAAAATTTCAACCTTCCGTTGATTTGACTTAATAACCGCCCCATGTATTTCTTCTACAACATGAAATCTCGGTTCAAATATTCTGTTTCCATTATCTTTGAAAGGATTTTCCTTTTCCACAAATACACCAAAGTCGTTGCGCCGACGATTTTTATGGCCAAGATATAACTTTTTTTTCATCCTCTACGTCATCTAATAAATCATAACACACCACCATCTTAATGCAGTACGTGTTTACTTATTTGAAGCGCGATCAGTTCAAAAAAAATCCAACCTGCTCCAGCTTTAACCACGATTAACTTCCTCGAATAACTTTAATTAGGTTGGTGCAGTCGAATTTTGCTTTGACCAAGGGTAAATGCCGACATAACCATGCTTATATTTTAATCGACATTGGTGCAGTGGAGCCCTGTGTGCTATCCAGTGCGTCGCCTCATTCAATTCCTCATCGACTTCTTTACACTCTGCGTCTACACAATCTGTTCGCACCACAAGTCTACTACTGACAGCTCACTACGCCATTGATACTGAAACGGAACTTGTTGTACCATTCCAACGTTTTTATTAAATTGCTAACACGCAGAAATTAATAGCAAGAGTGTCTTCTCTTGCAGGTAATACCTCAGCTGGTGTCCAAATGGAGAGAACGGACTAAACAGTGTTATTTATTGAATTTTTTCTATTGTGTACAACGTTTCCCATTTTCCTTTCCTTTGTGCGGCCTGGACGGTATAAATGAGTGAGTGTGTGAACTAGCAGAAAGCGTTAGGCACGGATTGTAACACTGCATGAATGGTCGTTCTGGGGTAGGGTACTACCAACCCCCAAGTGTGAACAAGTTTATCAGAAACCAAGTTTGCAGGTCAGGGCAAAGATGACACGTAGGCGCGTGTATTGGCTCTGTCAGGTTGGAGCGCCACCACGTTTGTAAGCGGAACGGTTAGACGAATTCGGTTAGAGGGGCACTTGTTCCTGGGTCATGGTGCTGGACAGACATGGAGACGCAGCTCTCGTTTTGGTAATGTTAACCTATGTATTAGATTGTCTGAAATCTGCTCTGTAATGAAGTCTAGACGTTGAAATCAGGTACGGAATTACCACTGAACTCCATAAAGGAATTGATGTTGTTAATTTACTCGAGTTTCAGTAGACCTTGTGTTAGTACCTTGTTCAGGTAACGCACCATGTGCCTTAAGCTCACGGTCACGTTATTGCTCTGTGCTTAACGGAAATTCACTCATTCAATGTATTTTAATCTGCTCTTCCATTTACAGTAATATTTTGGGGATTTTTATTTTATTTTTCATATTTTTCTTTGTGAACTTGCCACGTGATCGGTTGGAGCAACCGTTGCATTGATAAATTGTAGTTTCGGTCTCAGAATAGTACACGATGAATAATCATACGATAGTGAGCGAGTGTAAAATAGGGAAGGAATAATCGTATGTGTCCATATTTTTCTGGGTTTTTGTTGGCTACTGAAACTTGACCATGTGGGTTGAACAGCAGTGAAGTGATGTTTCTTGTGCACCCCCATAATGATTTGATTTGTTGGCGATGTTGTGGGTTAAGCAAAATATTCGTGCCACTAGGGAAAGTATCGGATTTTAATGCCCACTGATTTGATAAAGATTTGCGAAACACTGTTCCACCCTGACCTAGTTTTGCTTGTAGTGTCTTTGCGGAACTTGTTCTGAGTAATCTATAGCAACTGACTGTAATAACCGTGGGTTTGGGTATAATTGTGCGGTTGTATAAAATTACATTGAAGCCAGGTCTGCGCTCCTCTGTCCCATTCCATAATTACGTGGCGAAACTGAACCATGTTAACCTGAGACTGGTTTTGATGATGTACATCGCAAGAGAAACACGACTAGTAGTTGAAATACCATCGGTACTGAATAAATATCAATTAATCTCTACCCTCGACTGCTTAATTATTCCGTCCATCATGAAGAGTCCGCAGCTCGTGGTCGTGCGGTAGCGTTCTCGCTTCCCTCGCCCGGGTTCCCGGGTTCCATTCCCGGCGGAGTCAGGGATTTTCACTGTCTCGTGATGACTGGGTGTTCTGTGATGTCTTTAGGTTAGTTAGGTTTAAGTAGTTCTAAGTTCTAGGGGACTGATGACCATAGATGTTAAGTCCCATAGTGCTCAGAGCCATTTGAACCATCATCAAGAATAGGTGGCAGTCAGTACCACAGTCGAATTCTGGGTCATGAAAGCAAACAAAAGCTATATACTGCCTATTAAGCCCAGTATAGGTGCCTCCTGTAGTGGTTTAAAAAAAATGCGTTATCCGTTGCGTTAAAATTTTTACCGGTTCGTTAAAACCTTCCGCTTGAAATTATTAATACCCAGCAATAACTCGCAGGGGCCAGTAATTTCGTGGACCGCACGAATTTAAGAAACCATTCACTGCAGACGGTAGCTTGCAGGAGCGGTGGGACATGTCAAAGCGACGGTAATCTACCTACTTAGGTAGACTTTGACCACCACCAGTACTGGAAGGTTACCTTGCAATACCTCGGATCGCTGATGCAGGGGCTGCCAAAGGAGTAAGTGAACAACGGAGGGCAGGTCGTCGCGCATAGCTTACAGCCCACTGCATTTTCTAATGCTGCCACGGCGATTGAATTGGTTCCAAGAATTCTGATGTATCCAGAAATGGAATATTTCGTGTTCAGATTTTGTTTTCTTATTTTTACGCCGCACAGTTCGCAATGCGGAAGATCGTATAGCTCTCGCAATGGCCGTAGAGGTGTCTGAATTTGTGGGCTGAGCAGCCCTTCTTTCTACAAACTGCCTCGCGCCAGTGAACAGCGAGATTGCGTTCACTGCACTGTGGCAGCGAGCCGCGCGCGAAACGAAATTGAGACTCCGCCACTACGCAATCAATAGCCGCTCGCAGCATCCCCTGCATAAGTAAAGTAAACCCTAATAATGACAGATGCAATGCGAGAGAAACTAGAAATCTGTTATTTCTGCATTAAATACTCAAATCAAAAATATATGAATTACACTCTGGAAAGAAGTGAAAGACCCTCTAGGACTATGCTCAGAGGCGCCAGGGTATAATACACGCATCAAGAAAAGTTTTGCATCACCCAAGTTCGCAGAACTGAAGATAGACGTTGACTGCAATACTGTATCATGAACCCAGTCCCTTTGAATGTTCAAAGATGTCACTACACCCGCCCAAAGATGTAAAAAAACATGCATGAGCAGCACCTATTAGACGGAGAGGGTCCGACAGCCGATCAGTTCCAGTCATTCCACCAGGAAGGAGGTATACGGCTCGTGTTGTCTGTAGTTCAACCATGCCTAGATCGCGTCCGCATTGTAACTTTGTCCCAGGAAGAGCTCTCAACAAGAGAAGCGTCTCGAAGTGGACCAACTCGATGTTATTTGGACATGGAGAAGATACAGAGCGACAGGAACTGCCAATGACATGCCTCGCTCAGGCCGCCCAAGGGCTAATACAGCAGCGAATGACCGCTAACTAAGGATTATGGTCGGAGGACCCCTGACAGCAACGCCATCATGTTGAATAATGCTTTTCGTACAATTCCAACTGTGCGCAATATCCTGCACGATGCGCAACTTCACTCCCTACGTCCATGGTGAGGTCCACCTTTGTAACCACATCATGCACCTCGGTACAGATTGGCCCAACAACATGCCGAACGGACCGCTCATGATTGGCATCACGTTCTCTTCAGCGTTGAGTGTCGTATATGCCTTAAACCAGACAATCATCGGAGACGTGTTTGGAAGTAACCCGGTCAGGTTGAACGCCTTAGACACACTGTCCAGCGAGTATAGCAATGTAGAGGTTCCCTTCTGTTTTGGGGTGGCATTATGAGGGGCCAACGTACGCCGCTGGTGGTCATGGAAGGCGCCGTAACGGCAGTACATAACATGAATGCCATACTTCGACTGAGAGTGCAACCTGCAACCATATCGGCAGTATATTGGCGAGGCTTTCGTTTGCAAGGATGAAAAATCGAGCCATCATTCTGCACATCTAGTGAATGACATCCTTCAAGGTAACGACATCGTTCGACTAGAGTGGCCAGCATGAACCCTATTGAACATGCCTGGAATGGATTGAAAAGGGCTGTTTATGGACCAACCACTCTGAGGGATCTACGCCGAATCGGTGAGGAGTGGGAAAATCTCGACCAACAGTGAGTTGATGTGGATGGTATGGCACGAAGAATACAGGCATCATGGCAAGAGGACTTGCTGCTATTAGAGATACCAGTGTGTACAGCCATCTGGACCACCACCTCTGAAGGTCTCGCTCCGTGTTGGTACTACATGCAATGTGTCATTTTCATAAGCAATAAAAAGGGCGGGAATGATGTTTATGTTATATTCCAATTTTCAATACAGGTTCCGGAACTCTCGGAACCGAGGTGATGCAAATCTTTTTCTTGATGTTTGTACACGAGAGTGCTCTTACTATTATACGAAATAGCACCCCTGGCCATAATTCCAGGTGTAGATCCAGTGTGTTTAGCACGCAGGCAGGTTTACTGCATGCCTTCAACTGGCCTACTTATAACCACCCTCATTCAGCTAACGCCTTGTCAAAAAGAGCGGAGGAGGATACAAAGGGCACTCTCTTGTCTCGGGGTGAGAAGCTGCCCATAAAGGCGGAAGAATCAGCAATTATCAACGACGTGAGGATGCACAAGGTAATAGCCACGCGAAGTGTGGCTTGTAACTGAAAAGAATCATGATGAACTCTCCACTGGCAAAAGATTCCGGAATAGTCCCGCATTCGGATGTCTGGGAGGGGACTTTAAAGGGGGAGGTGACCATGAGAAAAACATTGACCAACCAACGAAAGGATAGCGTGCTATAATTCGGATGGTATGTCACAAGTTTAAACATGATAGGGAGGATAGAAAATGTGAAAATGGAAATTCGAAAGCTCAGTCTAAATGCAATGGGGTATGAAATGGAAAGAAGACAAGGATTTGTGGTCAGATCAGTACAGGGTAATCTCAACAGCAGCAGAAATGGGGATAACTGGAGTAGGATACGTTATGAATAGAAACATCGGGCAGAGAGTGGGTTACTGTGTACAATTCAGTGATTATTTTCATCAGAACCAGAGCAGACCAACACCAACAAAGATAGTTCAGGTATATATGCCGACGTCGCCAGCCGAAGAGGAAGACATAAGGAAAGTGTATGAGGATACTGAACGGGGAATTCAGTACGTGAAGGGAGACGAAAATTTAATAGTCTTTGGGGCAATGGAATGCGACTGTAGGGGAAGGAGTAGTAGAGGTTACGAGAGTATGTGTGCTTGGTACTAGAAATGGCAGAGGAGAAAGACTAATTGCGCTCTACAATAAATTTCAGCCAGTGACAGAAAGTACTCTATTCAGGAAGAGGAGGAGGTATACTTGGAAAAGCCCGAGAGATACGGGTAGATTTCAGGTAGATTTTATCATGATCAAGCACACATTCAGAAACCAGATACCGGATGGTAAGACGTACCCAGGAGCAGGTATAGACTCAGATCACAATTTAGTAGTGATGAAGAGTAGGCTGAAGCTAAAGAGGAAAAATTAATATCAAAGAAATGGAATACAGAAGTACTAAGGAATGAAGAGATACGGTTGTAGTTCTCTTAGGCTACAGATAATAAGATAAGGAATAGATCAGTAGACAGTTTAGTTGAAGAGGAGTGGACATCTCCAAAAACGGCAGTCACGTAACTTGGGAAGAGAAACACAGGTACAAAGAAGGTGGCAGCGAAGAAACAATGGGTAAGAGAAGAAATACTTCAGTTGGTGGATGAAATAAGGAAGTACAAAAATGTTCAGTGAAATTAAGAAACAGAAAAATTATGAACGAAATAAATAGGAAGTGCAAGGATGCTAAGGCGAAATGGTGGCATGAGATACCTGAAGAAACAGAAAAAGAAATAAGTGACGAAAGGACTTAATCAGCATATAGAAAAGTCAAAATAACCTTCGATGAAATTAAAAGCAAGTGTGATAACAGTTATAGCGCAATCAAAATTCTACTTTTAAATGCAGAGGAGAGAGCGGATAGTTGGAAAGATTACGTTGAAGGTTTCTCGGAGGGGAAGAGTTGTCGGATGACGTGATGTAGGAAGAAACATGAGTTGATATACAAGAGATCCAGTATTAGAATCAGAATTTAAAAGAACTTTGGATGACGGAATAAGGCACAGGGGACAGAAAACACTCAATCAGAGTTTCGAAAATCACATGATGGAATCACAACAAAACGTGTGTGTACAGTGTGTGAGTATGGCGATGTACCTTGAGACTTCCGGTAAAACATCATCCACACATTTCCGAAGATTACAAGAGCAGACAAAAGAGATAATTATCGCAAAATCAGCTTCATAGCTCAAGCTTCCAAGTTGCTAGCAAGAACAATACACACAAAAATCGAAAAAAATTGAAGATGTGTTATATGACGATCAGTTTTTATTTAGGTAAGGTAAAGGCAGCTGAGAGGCTATTCTGACGTTGCGTTATATAATACACTCCTGGAAATTGAAAAAAGAACACCGTGAATTCCTTCCCAGGAAGGGGAAACTTTATTGACACACACCGTCAGGTGGCTTGCGGAGTATGGATGTAGATGTAGATTCCTGGGGTCAGATACATCACATGATCACACTGACAGAACCACAGGCACATAGACACAGGCAACAGAGCATGCACAATGTAGGCACTAGTACAGTGTATATCCACCTTTCGCAGCAATGAGGCTGCTATTCTCCCATGAAGACGATCGTAGAGATGCTGGATGTAGTCCTGTGGAACGGCTTGCCATGCCATTTCCACCTGGCGCCTCAGTTGGACCAGCGTTTGTGCTGGACGTGCAGACCGCGTGAGACGACGCTTCATCCAGTCCCAAACATGCTCAATGGGGGACAGATCCGGAGATCTTGCTGGCCAGGGTAGTTGACTTACACCTTTAGAGCACGTTGGGTGGCACGGGATACATGCGGACGTGCATTGTCCTGTTGGAACAGCAAGTTCTCTTGCCGGTCTAGGAATGGTAGAACGATGGGTTCGATGACGGTTTGGATGTGCCGTGCACTATTCAGTGTCCCCTCGACGATCACCAGAGGTGTACGGCCAGTGTAGGAGATCGCTCCCCACACCATGATGCCGGGTGTTGGCCCTGTGTGCCTCGGTCGTATGCAGTCCTGATTGTGGCGCTCACCTGCACGGCGCCAAACACGCATACGACCATCATTGGCACCAAGGCAGAAGCGACTCTCATCGCTGAAGACGACACGTCTCCATTTGTCCCTCCATTCACGCCTGTCGCACAACTGGAGGCGGGCTGCACGATGTTGGGGCGTGAGCGGAAGACGGCCTAACGGTGTGCGGGACCGTAGCCCAGCTTCATGGAGACGGTTGCGAATGGTCCTCGCCGATACCCCAGGAGCAACAGTGTCCCTAATTTGCTGGGAAGTAGCGGTGCGGTCCCCTACGGCACTGCATAGGATCCTACGGTCTTGGCGTGCATCCGTGCGTCGCTGCGGTCCGGTCCCAGGTCGACGGGCACGTGCACCTTCCGCCGACCACTGGCGACAACATCGATGTACTGTGGAGACCTCACGCCCCACGTGTTGAGCAATTCGGCGGTACGTCCACCCGGCGTCCCGCATTCCCACTATACGCCCTCGCTCAATGTCCGTCAACTGCACATACGGTTCACGTCCGCGCTGTCGCGGCATGCTACCAGTGTTAAAGAGTGCGATGGAGCTCCGTATGCCACGGCAAACTGGCTGACACTGACGGCGGCGGTGCACAAATGCTGCGCAGCTAGCGCCATTCGACGGCCAACACCGTGGTTCCTGGTGTGTCCGCTGTGCCGTGCGTGTGATCATTGCTTGTGCAGCCCTCTCGCAGTGTCCGGAGCAAGTATGGTAGGTCTGACACACCGGTGTCAATGTGTTCTTTTTTCCATTTCCAGGAGTGTAGAAGCAAGACTAAAGAAAAATCAAGACATTTTCATAGGATTCGTCGACCTTAAAAAAAACTTCGACAACGTCAAATGGCGTAAGATGTTGGAAATTCTGAGACGAAATGGGGTAAGCTATAGATACAGACGAGTAATACGCAGTATGTACAAGAGCCAAGAGGGAATAATAGCAGTGGAAGACCAGGAACGAAGTACTCGGATTAAAAAGGATATAAGACACGGATTTAGCCTTTCGCCCCTACTGTTCTACCCGTACATCGAGGTAGCACTGACGGAAATAAAAGGAAGATTTAAGAGTGGAACTGAAATTCAAGATGAAAGGCTGTCAGTGACGAGATTCGCTGATGACACTGCTGTCATCAGTAACAGCGAAGAAAAATTACATGATCTAGTGAATGGAATGATCAATCTAGTGAGTGCAGAATATGGATTGAGAGTGTATAGAAGAAAGACGAAAGTAATGAGATGTAGCAGATATGACAACAGTGAGAAACTTAACATTAGCATTAGTGATCATGTGTTAGATCATGTTAAGGAATTATGCTACCCAGACAGCAAAATAACATACACAAAGCAGACTAGCACGGGTAAAAAGGGCATTCCTGGGCAAGAGAAGTCTACTAGTGTCAAACATACGCCTTAATTTTAGGAGAAATTTCTGATAATCTACATTTGGAGCACAGCATTGTATTGTAGTGTTACATGGTCTGAGGGAATACCGGAACAGAAGAGAATGGAAGCCTTAATGATATGGTGCAACAGAAGAATGTTTAAACTTTGATGGACTGATAAGGTAAGGAGTGAGGAGATACTCCGCACAATCGTCGAGGAAAGGAATATATGTTAAGACATCAGGGAATAACTTCCATGGTACAAGAGAGAGCTGTAGTGGGCAAAACCTGTGGAGGAAGACAAGGACTGGAATGCATCTAGGAGTAACCATGTACACCAATTTTATCATCATCGTTTTCCAGTTCTAGTTTCGCGGGTGAGTTGTACATGCGCTCGACATCTCCTTCCGTTTTCATACATCTTCTGTTCCAGGGCAACTTCCCATGTGCAGTGGCTACATTCCTGCCAAGTCTTTTTGTAATATAGCAGAAGGAACATCCAGCTTCTCTCTCAAACTCAGTGGGGTGTTCATAATGGCGTCATTGTCCCCTTAGAGGCTTTCTTGACTAACGTTAACTCACTACGTCGAACCTCACAGAGAACTAACGCTCACGATCGTTATAGCACGTATTTAAAATATTTCTGATTTGCATCTTCGTAGTGGCGCTACTATAGCGACTCTTATGTGACTGGCGCGACGTTTGAATAGATATATCTCAGTTGCTGAATCACGACTATCAATTTTCATTTATGTCCCACAACTTCTTTTTGGGTTTTCCATTAGAGCATTAGAGAAAGCCCTTCTATTTTTCGCTGTTGACCAGTCCTTTATCGACCCCCTCCCTAACATCTCATGCCTCATGACCAGAAGTGCCGAGCAAAAGTCTAACGATACATTTTAAAATTTCTTTCTAGCTCATTTCTTGAGCGTATGTGTTATGTTACAATGAAAGAGAAGTTTCCTGCTTTGCTACCAGTGGTGGGGAGGGTGCGAGGAGGCGGGGGGGGATGTACACTGTGTATTGTTGCCACTGCTTGGGTACCCTTTGCTGTGATGTGTATTTCATTTGACCTGAATTTGTTATACCTTGCCCTTAGGGGCATTAAATTTTTTTTTTTTTTTTTTTTTTTTTTTTTTTTTTTTTTTTTTTTTTTTTTTTCAGGGATGTGCACTCCACTCACTGCTGCTCTCTCGGGTTATGGGGCGGCTGTTCCATGGATGCCAGCAGCATCGTTTACACAGCTTTAACCTTTAATTTATCATAATTCACGCTTTTTGTAAGAAATATTTATAAACTGTTTACAAGGACCTTCTTTGTGGCTCATTGTATCCGTTAATGGAAACGGAATCTAAATCTCTACACTAGTTTCTGAGATTAGTCTTCACACACTATGGGTGCGAGGCGGCGACTTGAATTTTTATACTAAGTGGTCGGAAATTCCCATTACAGAATTCTAGGGCTTGTAGAGGGGAGTGAGTACATCGTATTTTGAATAAGAACCCATGTCCGGAAACGTCACCCAACGAGACTACAGAGCGTCAAAGTTATACGCACGGGCATCTGTAAATGTATGTATACACGGGGATGATTCCGTGACGATGTTACAGACTTTCTAGGATAATGGAGAACGATAAATGTATTAATTTGGAGTAAGGATCCCTGTACCGGAAACGAAGCAGTCGGTCGTTGTAAATGAAAACCGTTCTGATACCTCTGACAGTTGAATACATGTACCGGTTCTTGTGCTGCAAAGAGTGTAGAGTTGGTAACTCTTAGAGCTGGTAGTATGGACAAAAATAAGGAAAAAATGTCCAACAAACGTGGGCTCTTACATGCTTACCTGAGGATCTATAACCATTCGTTCATTTTGACTAACTTGAATAACATCTCCTCTACTGAGCTGTTAACGTAGGCACGTTTATTGGACATTCTTTTCTTGATTTTGTCCATACTACCACCTCTGAAAGTTACCAACCCTATACTCTTCGCAACACAAGAACCTGTAAGGTGTCAGGCAAATCCAACACCTTCCATGAAAACCCTGACATGATAAGCAAATCCAGTAGTATGTCACATAGCTCCGAATCAATTGTGACATTAAATTAACCAAAGTAATACGAGTAACGAGTGAGCAAATGGAATACCACAGACTAACACAGGAATGCCTGAATGCGTGTCATACCTTCCCACCGTGAGACAGACGCAGTTTCGAGGGGAGAAACGAGAACAGAAGCCAAGAACAGAACCGTTTTCAGCTAAAAGGCTCTACGATAAGGGACGGACTGGACACCCACGTCGCCAGTTAACCACTAGGACAACGCCAGCTGCACGTTTTAGCGTGAGACTTTTTAGCGTCTCTGTTACGTCAAGGACCACCCCCAGCCCATGTTAAAAGCTAGAGCCCTCCAGAAAAACAGTATAGATCTTTCGATAATATAAAAAGGGCCAAACCAGCTGCAAGTTCTAGTGTGAGAATTTTTCGCGTCTCTGTTACGTTGCAAACTTTAAAAACATTACCCCACCACAAAAAGTATAACGTTTCTCATTGGATAGACAGAATTTTTGTAGGCAGAGCTTAAGGTTAACATTGAGACCCTGACTGGTCAAATGAAAACACAGCCAGATAGTTTTTTTTTTTTTTTTTTTTACCAACTTCGGTAAATGGTAGTAAGGAGAAGTTAGGAGAGGAGTCGCTTCCGAGTCGGCGAGGTGAGTGGAGCTGTGCTGCCCGTGGCCTCCTGACGAACACTGACAAGGTAATGAACGCACGCGACGCCGCATGACAGAGCATAAAGCTTCACTCAGAACTGCAGAAGACTCATCTGTTACACCTCCTTTTTGCGTAATACTAGTGTCGATCGTCAATTAAAGCTCGTGGTGTTCACATTTGGCACCTGAAGTAAAAATCAGACAAGCGATGATTTTTCTGTTACATAGTTATTGAGAAGCCACATCAGCCACTGTAATTTACGACTAATTAGATAAGTAATTAAAGATATTTGAGGGTCACTGTAGACAATTTTGATAGTTTGCTCTTTTGCGAAACTTTATTTAAACCTAGATTATAGATACGATATGGCATAGGTCATCCTTCGATCCATTATCGAACTTGGAAACCAACTCAGGAAATATTCGTTCACATTTTTGTTTAACGCTGTTGGTTTTTACCATCATGTATTAAAACATTTCCTTTTATCAGTAGTGCAATTTATAAACAATGTTTTTTGAGTAGAATAAAATTTCCAATGGTAAACTTAACTGCTTTTTCGGCGTTATTTTACCAGCTAACTAAAAATAGGAAAGCCTTCAACCCCTTCCACTAAATTTAGTTAGTATTAAGATTCTTTTACAGGAAGTGCAGTGGAGCTGACGCTGAAATCGTTAAGTATTTGGTTATATCATCGCTAGTCTCACTGAACTCTTCTGAATTCTACATGTCATGTGTGGTCTGGCGTCTCCTTACCAGCAACAGGTCCCCCGTTCAATACCATATTTGAAGGTCGACCACATGCCTAACTGCGTCAGAAAAATATCCTGCTGAAAAATTTTCGTAGTAAACAATATTTTTTCCTAAAGTTATACATAGTCGAAAACAGTAGCTGCAGCGATAGATAGTAAAAGTATTCAAAATAAGTGAGAATTCTAGCAGAAACAATAGCATATTTAAGTTATGAATTTTAATATTGTTAGAATTAAGTTTTATCTCCAATTCAAGCGCACAGGTGGCGGATACATCGTTGACAAGTTGGTTCTGACCCAACAAGTAAGTGAATGGTTTGTCAAGTCGTGTGAACAAAATGTTTATGTAACGCTTGAGATCGTATGAGCGCATGTTGACGCGAAGTAGGGCGCGTGAATTGCTTTTGAAACAGAAAATAAGGGATTCGGAAAGATTAGCAATGGCAGATGGAGACCTTGACCGCATTGACGTAGAGACCCAGCATGAAAATGGACAGAGAATAGAGGACAGTACAACAGACGATGCAGTATCGCGAGAAATACGACAGATAACGCACCATGACGAGGATAACGTACGTCAAGGCATATAGAACCTAGATCAGCATACGACAGAGGAGCAGGAAAGTAGTGAGACAGGCGATGACGATTCTAACTTGCATCTTGGATACGTAGAACCCATACTACAAGTAATCAGAGCTCCCTTACCACAGAGTACTAGGAATGATAGCAGAAACGTGTCACAGCACAGTTCAATGCAATGGGTTGCAAACCAACAATTGGGCGAAAACACAGAGCGTAGGACGTCGGAAGAAAACGCAATAGGACCCACCAATCTGGCAGAATTATTACAATTAATGACGTAAACATGACAAGACAAAATAAAGAAATTGCGAACCAAATTAAAATTCAGAATGCAGAAATTGCGAACCAAATTAAAATTCAGAATGCAGAAATGACGAATCAAAATGCAGAAACCACGAGACAAATGCATGCGATTAAAGAAGAAAACAAAAAAATTCAGTTACACCTAAGTCATATTGAAAACGAGGCAAAAGAATCTCGAGAAGTGATAGGAAACTTAATAACAGGTCACAATCAATTGAGAACAGACATTGACAAGGTACAAGAGGACGTACAAACATTGCGTAAGGACATTCAGGACGAGATCAAAACATTACGTAACAACATCCAGGGAGAAGTCAAGAAACTAGAGAAAGAGGTAAACTTAATTACTAGACAAGCAGCATAGTCAAAATAGAAGCGCAAACGAAGCGACAATTTCAGAAATTGCGAACAGAGTTGTTGCAAACCATTAATGAGAGTAGTGAACAGGATCGAACAAGCACAGAGTCAGCAACTACAGCCGTATCTGTAACAGCACCGGAAAAACAAGCAATTAAAGAAGATATTACGCATTTGCGATTCCAGTCACAGGCCGAAAGTAACATACGTGAAATCAGACAGCCTGCACAGCAACAAACACGTTTCGAAATTCTTGATGAACACACGTCATCACAAACACATTTTATTTTTATTTTGTCATCAGTCTACTGGCTGGTTTGATGCGGCCCGCCGCGAATTCCTTTCCTGTGCTAACCTCGTCATCTCAGAGTAGCACTTGCAACCTACATCCTCAATTATTTGCATGACGTATTCCAATCTCTGTCTTCCTCTACAGTTTTTGCCCTCTACAGCTCCCTCGAGTACCATGGAAGTCACTCCCTCATGTCTTAGCAGATGTCCTATCATCCTATCCCTTATCAGTGTTTTCCACATATTCCTTTCCTCTCCGATCCTGCGTAGAACCTCCTCATTCCTTACCTTATCAGTCCACCTAATTTTCAACATTTGTCTATAGCACCACATCTCAAATGCTTCGATTCTCTTCTGTTCCGGTTTTCCCACAGTCCATGTTTCACTACCATACAATGCTGTACTCCAGACGTACATCCTCAGAAATTTCTTCCTCAAATTAAGGCCGGTATTTGATATTAGTAGACTTCTCTTGGCCAGAAATGCATTTTTGGCCATAGCGAGTCTGCTTTTGATGTCCTCCTTGCTCCGTCCGTCATTGGTTATTTTACTGCCTAGGTAGCAAAATTCCTTAACTTCATTGACTTCGTGACCATCAATCCTGATGTTAAGTTTCTCGCTGTTCTCATTTCTACTACTTCTCATTACCTTCGTCTTCCATTTCTTACTCTCAAACCATACTGTGTACTCATTAGACTGTTCATTCCGTTCAGCAGATCATTTAATTATTCTTCACTTTCACTCAGGATAGCAATGTCATCAGCGAATCGTATCATTGATATCCTTTCACGTTGTATTTTAATTCCACTCCTGAACCTTCCTTTTATTTCCATAATTGCTTCCTCGATGTACAGATTGAAGAGTAGGGGCGAAAGGCTACAGCCTTGTCTTACTCCCTTCTTAATACGAGCACTTCGTTCTTGATCGTCCACTCTTTATTATTGCCTCTTGATTGTTGTACATATTGTATATGACCCGTCTCTCCCTATGGCATGCCCCAACTTTTTTCAGAATCTTGAACAGCTTGCACCATTTTATATTTTCGAACGCTTTTTCCAGGTCGACAAATCCTATGGACGTGTCTTGATTTTTCTTTAGCCTTGCTTCCATTATTAGCCGTAATGTCAGAATTGCGCCTCTCGTGCCTTTACTTTTCCTAAAGCCAAACTGATCGTCACCTAGCGCATTCTCAATTTTCTTTTCCATTCTTCTGTATATTATTCTTGCAAGCAGCTTCGATGCATGAGCTGTTAAGCTGATTGTGCGATAATTCTCGCACTTGTCAGCTCTTGCCGTCTTCGGAATTGTGTGGATGATGCTTTTCCGAAAGTCAGATGGTATGTCGCCAGACTCATATAATCTACACACCAACGTGAATAGTCGTTTTGTTGCCACTTCCCCTAATGATTTTAGAAATTCTGATGGAATGTTATCTATCCCTTCTGCCTTATTTGACCGTAAGTCCTCCAAAGCTCTTTTAAATTCCGATTCTAATACTGGACGCCCTATCTCTTCTAAATCGACTCCTGTTTCTTCTTCTATCACATCAGACAAATCTTCACCCTCATAGAGGCTTTCGATGTATTCTTTCCACCTATCTGCTCTCTCCTCTGCATTTAACAGTGGAATTCCCGTTGCACTCTTAATGTTACCACCGTTGCTTTTAATGTCACCAAAGGTTGTTTTGACTTTCCTGTATGCTGAGTCTGTCCTTCCGACAATCATATCTTTTTCGATGTCTTCACGTTTTTGCTGCAGCCATTTGGTCTTAGCTTCCCTGCACTTCCTATTTATTTCATTCCTCAGCGACTTATATTTCTGTATTCCTGATTATCCCGGAACATGTTTGTACTTCCTCCTTTCATCAATCAACTGAAGTATTTCTTCTCTTACCCATGGTTTCTTCGCAGCTACCTTCTTTGTACCTATGTTTTCCTTCCGAACTTCTGTGATGGCCCTTTTTAGAAACGTCCATTCCTCTTCAACTGTATTGCCTACTGCGCTATTCCTTATTGCTGTATCTATAGCGCTAGAGAACTTCAAACGTATCTCGTCATTTCTTAGAACTGCCGTATCCCACTTCTTAGCGTATTGATTCTTCCTGACTAATGTCTTGAACTTCAGCCTACACTTCATCACTACTATATTGTGATCTGAGTCTATATCTGCTCCTGGGTACGCCTTACAATCCAGTATCTGATTTCGGAATCTCTGTCTGACCATGATGTAATCTAATTGAAATCTTCCCGTATCTCCCGGCCCTTTTCAAGTATACCTCCTCCTCTTGTGATTCTTGAACAGGGTATTCGCTATTACTAGCTCAAACTTGTTACAGAACTCAATTAGTCTTTCTCCTCTTTCATTCCTTGTCCCAAGGCCATATTCTCCTACCTTCCTATTCATAACGAATCCTACACCTGTTATACCATTTTCTGCTGCTGTTGATATTACCCGATAGTCATCTGACCAGAAATCGTTGTCTTGCTTCCACTTCACTTCACTGACCCCTTCTATATCTAGATTGAGCCTTTGCATTTCCCTTTTCAGATTTTCTAGTTTCCCTACCACGTTCAAGCTTCTGACATTCCACGCCCCGACTCGTAGAACATTATCCTTTCGTTGATTATTCAATCTTTTTCTCATGGCTCCCCCTTGGCAGTCCCCTCCGGGAGATCCGAATAGGGAACTATTCCGGTATCTTCTGCCAATGGAGAGATCATCATGTCACTTCTTCAACTACAGGCCACGTGCCCTGTGGATACACGTTACGTGTCTTTAATGCAGTGGTTTCCATTGCCTTCTGCATCCTCATGTCGTTGATCATTGATGATTCTTCCGCCTTTAGGGGCAATTTCCCACCCCTAGGACAAGAGAGTGCCCTGAACCTCTATCCGCTCCTCCGCCCTCTTTGACAAGGCCGTTGGCAGAATGAGGCTGACTTCTTATGCCGGAAGTCTTCGGCCGCCAATGCTGATTATTTATCAACATTTAGACAGTGGCAGGGATCGAACCCTGGACCGAAGACGTTTTGATTATGAATCAAAGACGCTACCCCTAGACCACGGGTATCACATGTGGAACCACAAATGTATGTTTCAAGACAGTATGGATCGTGCAATGAAGCAGCAAGGTTAGCCAGACAAGATACCGAACCAATACCTGACAATGGAAAGCCAGGTCGCGTAGAGTACAGTGCAATGCATTCAGCTACACCTTCACAACCGATGGAAGAAACTTATTGCGTACCACTCCAACGATACTACGCAAGGGTAGGCGAAAGTTACAGTGGACAATATCCAATGGATCTACCACAACCGGAAAGAACGACGGGAGAAATGATCAGAAAAGTCGCGAAGAATCGCGTATTTCATATGGAACTATGACGAAGTACGACAACGATCATTTCCTCAGTCAGAAAACTTCAACACTTACTTTTGTTTCTCATAAATTCCGCAGCACCGGTAAATGTATTCAACTGTCAGAGGTATCAGAACGGTTTTCGTTTATGACATTCGAATCGTTCGTTTCCGGTACAGGGATCCTTACTTCAAATTAATACATTTTCGTTCTCAATCATCCCAGAAAGTCTGTAACATCATCATGGATTCATCCCCTGTATACGTACATGTACAGACGCCGGAGCCTGTAACTTTGACGCTCTGTAGTCACGGTATGTGACGTTTCCGGACATGGGTTCCTATTCCAAATACGATGTACTCACTCCCCTCTACAAGTCCTAGAAGTCTGGAAAGGGAATTTCCGACCACCCTGTATATATAGAGAGATTCATGAAGATTGTTTTTCCGAAGGTTTAATGGTATTACCTCCAATCGTTCCTAAGAAAAAGGGGTTTTTACAGTCGGACAGACAGACACACACAGACAGGCAGATAGACAGATTGATGGACCACAAAGTGATACTATTAGCGTTCTGTTTTTACTAGTTGAGATACAGAGTACTAAAAATAGCAAAAATAATTTTTCATAAATGTTATCTGAACGATAATTTTCGTACAGTTGTAAGAATGTTACAATAAATTAAAGTTCTGGATAAAGATATGAACACTTCAGAAAATCTTTAATGACATGGACTGGATAAAAGATTAAACCATTTAACACTAATGAGAACATGCATCAATAGCTAGGTAAACATTAGGACGGTTGAGGTGCTGATATTTTACGTGAAACATTGTATCGGACATAAATCGTTAAGCTTTTTTGCTGAAGCCACTTGTCCTATCGCCTTTAGGTAATTTTAAACTTCCCTCAAGATACACTCTTAGATATCACACGATGGTTTCCACTTAACGGACGGTGACAGACTTTGAGAAAATTTAGGTGACAAAATGTGTTTCTACAATGTAAATTAGTAACTGAAGAAATCTATTGAGAGTTGACACCTCTTAAGCACACCGTTGATGCCCATCGAGTTTACTCCTCAACCGATACCGACGATGTTACTTTAGACGCCTCAGAGGCGCTGAAGTGCCGAAGCGTCTTTGTGGTCAACATTTGCTACATCAGTTGCCTGCCTTATTAAATTGCCGTCAGCAAGGAATACGGTTTTCTTGTTGTGTGCGTTTCGCTGAAATTTCTCACGTTTAGTTTACATTGCACATGTTTCTCAAATGTTATGTCTTACTACTCATGGATACAGCTTGTAACGGTATCACTGACCACCTTAAAACGGCAATCGACACTACCGTTATACCTCTGCGAAGAATTTTCAAGTAGTTGTAACCCTGAAATAACCTAATGGAAACAGAACAATCAAACTGGGATCAGTTTCCGAAACACTCCAGCAGAGTATAACGAGATAAATGTGCTACTTAGAAACAAGTTGTCAATGAGATAGTATGCCGCTCACTAACACGTAACTTAAATGAAACTAGGTGTAACGGTTTATAAAACCAATCACCGACACACTTGAAACTAGTGTGCAATACTGAACAGGGAAAAGTTTGAAATTATTCTGAATTTAAATCAGGGGCTGCTAATGATCGTAATCTATAACTTCATTGCGTATTACAGGGTCTCTATGTCTGTGCATTTACCAACGTGCATTGGAATAGATAACACAGTAAATAATTCTTTCTTAAAGTCGGTTTGGAACAACTAAACCGTGATGACTGGGTGTTGTGTGATATACTTAGGTTAGTTAGGTTTAAGTAGTTCTAAGTTCTAGGGGACAGATGACCATAGATGTTAAGTCCCATAGTGCTCAGAGCCATTTGAACTATTTTTTGAACAACAAAACAGAATGCGCATCTAACTACACTGGCTCTGAAGGAACCTTTGAATTTTAATTATTAATTACGTAAAGCACAACAAACTATAATTCTTTAAATAACAAATGTGCTTTCATAAGCTTAGGAGTATAATTGGCTGTGCAAATGACAACACAGCATTAAATTCAAGTTCTACGATTTTCTCATAATAAAATTAGGACCCTCGTAATTAAATTCACTAGGTTAGGATTCAAAAAAATGTTCAAATGCGTAGAGATTCCATGTTACAATTTGATAAAACATTTCGCAGCGTGTGGAGCTCCATGTCGGCGGTCATCCTCTGCCTGGTACTCCCCAACTGTGAGGGGGGTTATCGAAGACACTGCTCAAATAGTTCGCAAATAGTTGTCGGTATCTGGGTGTACACTCAAGTGTGCTATGACTCTCCTGGAGAAATTGCCAGTAATCAAGTACCATTTTCTCATCATCTCGAAAAAAGTAGTATATGGACATGCCTTTAAACCATGTGAGAGCGTGAGTCTTCGCAGGTTGGAAATAAGTATCCTCTGGACAAAGAAGGAGCCGTGGCTCAATTGTGCGAGGCGCGATACGTAGGTAGCAGGCGAGGATCTTCTGCACTAGCAGTCATACCTCTAACGCCGATCCATATGTTAAACGGTGTTCATCAGTATCACGAGATGGCAACGTGGACAAAGGAGGGAATCCGACATCCCAATAGCGTACAGCCTTTGTCGTGTTACAACCTTCCCGTTCACCACCTGGTACCACGCTGCTCGTACCCGCGTGGGGAGAAACGGCTTCTGGACCGCTCTCCACACTGCAGGCCATACGATGATCGGGCTTTTCCTCTCAATCGTATTGCAAGGGATGGACCTTAGCAGCAGCCGGTAAACGTCTCTCGCCTTGGGAGTGCGAGTGTTGGGGAGGTCTGGGTTCACGTAACTATACTCAAGAATAAATGCCGAGAGGTGCGAGAGTGAGGGTGTAATGTGCGCAATCGTGACAGGAGGCAGAAGAGACGCCGGCAGCAATTCCTCTAACAGATATCCCGTAAGGGAAGCATCTTTGTGGGTCCATCATTGTGCAGAAGTATAACGCTGTAGCTCTCGCTCGTACATTTATAAGTCCCAGTCCGCCATCACGCGGGGGGAGGGTGAGTGTTTCGTAGCGGAGGTGTCCGGCGGTAAGGTAATATCCAAACGCTGCTTGCAGTCTGTGTGCCATCGCTGTCGATATCGGTAGGACGTGAGCCATGTGGATCATCTTAGTCGCCACGTGAAGGTTGAGGTATTCCACACGCTGTAGGAGGTCCATCTGTCGAAGTAGGTACCGGCGAACTTCTGTGCGTATTGCGTGTAGTAACCGTGCATAGTTCATGGCAGCCGTGAGGCGCACATCCTGTGTAAATGTTATGCCCAAGAACCTAATCTTGTTGACTAGTGGGAGTGGGGCTAAAGCGTCATCCTGTAGACCTCTCCCAATGGGCATCGCTCCCGACTTGGCCACAATGATGCGGCTGCCCGCTGCCAATCCATGGCGATTGATCCATCGTATCACCGAGCGTACCTCGTCACCGATCGAACAAGTAACAGAAGGTCATCAGCATATATCCTGCAGTGAAAGGTGTGATCCCTCAATGACATGCCCGAGAGCCTGATTTTCAACCCTCCGACAAGTGGTTCGAGTGCGATCGCGTAAAGGATCATGGAGAGTGGGCATCCTTGGCGAACTGACTGTCGGATAGGAAAGGGACCCGAAATCCGTCCATTCACCAGCACACGGGATGCATCTCCACAGAAAAGGCGCTGAAAGATGTCGAGAAAGTCAGGCGGGAAGCCCATGCGGGCCATAACGGACAGGAGGAACTTGTGGTGAACTCTGTCGAAGGCATGGTCGAACTCAATGGAGATCAGAGCAGCTCGAAGGCGACAGGATGTGGCGATGGCTATTAAATCCCTGCATTCGCTGGTTGCCGTTTGCATGTTGGTCACTCCGCCCTGTGTCGTTTGCTCCATGGAGAGGAGTAGGGGCAGAACCTTCTTTATGCGGCTGGCGAGTAGTCGGGCGAAGATTTTATAGTCCGAGTTGAGCATTGTAATGGGCCTGTAGTCCTCGACCGTCCGACCTCTGGAAGGCTTGTGTATCGGTATGAGGAGACCTTCAACGAATCCAGGCGGCACGTGGGAACCGGGGGTCATCAGTTCTTGGTACATGGTGATCCATCGGGGCATCATTAGATCGCAGAAAGTCCGATAACACTCGAGCGGCAGTCCGTCTGGCCCGGGAGATTTGTTGAGTGCTCCCTTGTTAAGCGCGTCCTCGATGTCGTCCCTCGTAAGTCCAGCTAACAGCGTCGTCGCTGCTGCATCGTCGAGGGTGTGCGACACGTGCTGCAGTATGCCGTGCCCATCCGCTTCCTCTGTATTCACCTCGTCGTAAAACCGGCGATAGTGATCTACAAAAGATTCTGTAACCGCCGCCTGAGTCATTACGACCGTACCACCTGGCAATGTGAGGCCCGTGATCAGCTGCTTTCGGCGTCGGCGGTTGTCGAGCACGATGTGATGCATAGACGGGTTTTCTCCATCCGCTCGGTCTTGACGTCGCGATCGCACGACGACCCCCTCCAAACGTTTCCTCGGAAGCGACAATATTTTACCCTTAATTCGGCGGCTTTCCATTTGTCGGTTTGGAGATGGTGGTTGGCTGGCGAGTTCGCGGAGCATCGTGTAATAAAAGTCCAATGTGTGACGATGCCACGCTGCGATATCTTTTCCGAACTGTGTTAGCACAACGCCGAAACGCTGGTTTAGCACATTCCACCCACCATGCTAGAGTCGAAGGGTATCGGGGAAGACGACGTTCGCAATCCATCCACGTGTTGGCGATAATCTGACGGCATTCCAGGTCTTGAAGATGTGCCACATTCAGCTTCCAAGGTCCTCGGCTGCGCCATATCCGCTGCTGCTGTAGAGTGAGTGTGCATATGAAAGCGCTATGATCGGAGAAGGCAAGCGGCCAACGTTCGGCGTCTAATACTCCCGGCGCTAGAGCTCGTGAGACATAAATGCGGTCTAGGCGACTGGCTGAGTGACTAGTAAGATATGTCGGCCCGGGACGGTCACCGTGTAGTGTCTCCCACGTGTCGGTGAGAAGCATATCACGAACCAGGAGCCGAAGTTCTTGACAAGTCGAGAAATGAGGGACTTGGTCTTTGGGGTGGAGCACACAGTTAAAGTCGCCGCTGAAGATATATTGATCGAAGCGACTGATAACGAGAGGGGCGATATCCTCGCGGCGTTGGTCAGTTCCTGATGGAGCATAAATGTTAATGATGCGCGTGTCCAGTGCTGTGATGGCCAGCCCCCTTCCTGGCGGAAGGTAAGTCACTTCTTCGATGGCAATTCCGTCGCGCACTATTATTGCCGTACCGATGACATATATGCCACATAATCGTAGAAAGCAGAGAGGGCCGCTATATACACTTCTTGCAACAGGGCAATGTCAACGTCCGAAGAACGAAGCATCTCACGCAGCAACTGGATTTTCACTGCCGTTCGTATCGTGTTGAGGTTAATCGTGGCGATACGATAAGCCTGTTGCCGAACCGCAGGTGCTAAGTTATCCATTAAGACTGGAATTACGCTTCGGACTGTATTAACACCTCCGCATCCCCACAAACCTCACCTGCAGTCCTTTCTAGAGAGCCGGCGCCAGTGGCGTGGGCCCTGTTGGCGTAACTTGCATGGTGTCGTCGTCGTCGTGGTCATCCGCCCACATCAGGGAACTCAAAGCCAGATCGGTTTCCCTAGCTTCCTCAGGACACGGCATGGGTGCTTGCACTCCAGAAGGTGGTGGGCAGCATCTGTCTGCGTATCGGCATCCGATTTTGCCACTAGATATATGTGGTTTGTCCTCAGTTCCGTTCGGTGGTGCCACACTGCAGCAAATGGCGGCTGCCTCTGTGGTAGCGTCGTCACTGAAGGTGGAGTCGTCGTCCTCTGGAGGCTGTGTCGCATCTCGTTCGGAAGTTGCTCTACGCCTCCGCTTCCGTCGCATCGGAGAGCGTTACGTCCTGGTGTGTCCTTTTGCGTCAGACGATGGCAAAGATTCACGACGTTCCGGCACAAAGGCAGCCGTTGGCACAATAAGCGAGTCTATGGCCATGCTGTCGTCATGTATCTTGTTATCCGTCGACGGGGGCGGCTGCATCGTAGTTGAATCCGTAGCTTGTGGGACGGGTGTGTCATCATTGCTCTGTACTGGAGCATGGAGCCGCGACCCAACCGTGGATGTCGGTTGTCGTGGTGAAGTGGTAGCTGTCGTGAGGGCTGCTGCATAAGTCACGGGAAGCAGCGTCGGCTGCGACGGCGGGTCCTCGGCAGCCGGCGGCAGTTGATTCATTCGACGTTGGATACATTCGGATCTGAGGTCCCTCCTTCCCACAACCAGAGCTGGTCTTCGGTTGCCCGTCGTAGATGACGATGGTACGGCAGGCACTGATATTCAGATATGAAGATACATGTCTTTTAAGTTCTATTCGGACCTGACGGACTCCGTTCAGCACAGGATGTGTCTGGAATTGCGTCCATTTTTCCGCAATATGTTCATGCACCGTGCCGTAGGGGCGCAGCGCTGTCAGCGGTAGTTCGAAAGGAAGTTCGAAAAGTCTGATCGTGGCAAGTCCCATGCCAGAATAATCGACGTGCACAGTCAGCACATTGCAATCAGCATGGAAGAAACGGAGGTCCTGTTTCGTTTCCCGAAGGATCCGTTCACATGTTACGTCGTTAATGACCTTGACATATACGATACTGCTCACAATGGACAAGTGAATGCCGAGAATGTCGGTCGCCGGGATTTTAACTTCTTCTCGTAGAAATCGTTCGACTTCGAGTGCTTTGGGCCGTGAAAATTCGTTGCGGAACGTAAATTTGAGCGTCGATTTTCTGTAATGGTGCGCCATAGTGATCTATATGCTGAGTACGGCACGCGCGAAACGGCCGAGTACGATGTAAACAACACGAGCGCTCGCTCCGCGGCAGGAATACAAACAGCGCGTCCTCACCGCAGCACAGCCAAAGGCCTACCGCTCGGCTAATCCCGCGCGGCTAGGATTCCTGTCCGGGTTTGTGATTTGGTACAATCACGAGTGTAAGATAGAGTTTTTAAGATCTCCACGATTATCATTAAAATCAACCAAGTTTCACAAATACTTGGTCCATTTACAGAATGCCATATATAAACAATTTAGTGAAAGTCTGGTGGCAATTTGCAGTGGCTATTAAACTGGCGGCAATCCATTCATGGCAGCACTGTTGGCCTCGCTCTGTTATATATCTTCTTGGCGTTGGAATTATACTTTTATAGGGCCAAAAGCCATGCCATGATAATGGTATCACGAAATGCAGTCCATAAATACTGGTCTTAAGCTCTTCTGGCCTCAAAACTCCAGGAATATAAGCCACAAATGCCGCTACTGTTAGCGAGATGTTAACCACAGCACTGCTGAGCTCAGACTCCATACCCGTCACAAAGGACGAGTTGCCTCTTGCCCGCCAACCACACCTTTTCCATTCCGCTAGGCTACTTCCGTAGCTGCGGGGCTCCCCCACATCTTTTACATTTAACCCTACGTTCCCTAATTATGGGCCAAGTCATTTACGGTACACTGTGTAACAATCATTTCAGTAGTTATTTAAATTCGAAAGCATAATTTAGACAACATCGTAATAAACTTCACGTAGCTAAAATATGTATACAAAGTCAAAGAATTTACATAACAGATGCAACATTATGCATAAGCAATGCTATAAATTGACACAGAAATATCGATACAGATACAAAAAGGTCCAAAATAGGTGTTAGAAACTCTCTTAGGATATATCTACTAGCCTTACATATCATTATACAGGGTGGTTCATCTGAAGTTTCAGATGATATTATCTCGAAAACTATACATCGGGTAAATATAGTGGGTAAGACAATTTCGTAAACTCAAAGGGGGACATCAAATGATACTACACATGACTGCCAGCCCCCGCCCTCTTGGGTGGGGCAGGGGCCAACTTTTAAATCTTAAACGGAAAATCCCATTTTTATTGCAGATTCGGATTCTCCATAAAAAAGTAATCAAGTTTGTCTGAAATCGATAAAAAGTTAAAATTGGGGAATAACTCTGATTTATTTAGAATTATCGGAGAAAGACACATCAAATCGATTACAAATGTGCACCAATTCTTTCGTTAGGCCAAATTAAGCTATTTTTGTACAAAATGTACTGTATCCTACTTTTAGCGTTACCCAGGAACAACGACAAGGACGTAGTAGAGTGATTTTCCCATGGGGTGCTTCATTAGTGTGAGTCCCCTTGTCTCTCACATGGTGGGGTGCTTAATTAATGAAATTAGCCACGAAGAAATTGTCCAAAATTATCCCCATTTGCTTCAATGCATAAAGTCAATCGTCTGCAAAAGTTGTCCACAGTTTTGAGCAGCACATCCCATGGTATGGCTGCACACGCTCTTCGAATGCGTTGCACCATATCGCTTCTGGTTGTGGGCTGCCTTTCATAAACAATATTTTTTAAATAACTCCACAAGAAAAAAAATCAGGTGATGTTAGGTCTGGTGAACGTGGAGGCCACTGAATTGGTCCGCCGCGTCCTATCCACCGAGCAGAGTACCGTAAATTTAAAACGTTCCGCACATTTTTAGCCTAATGGGGAGCTGCTCCGTCCTGTTGGAACCACATTCGTTGCCTAGTTTCTAAATCAACATCTTCCATTGGCTCCAACAAATCACCGCGGAGAAGTTGTAAATAAGGTTCCCCAGTTACATTTCGGTCAAAAAACAAAATGCTGTTCTATCAAGTAACCGTTTAAAATTCCACACCAGACCATTAACTACCATTTTTGTTGATTGTCAACGGGTCTGTGTCAGTGTGAATTGACAGGGGGACTAATAATGACAATCAGGACGATTTAATTCGCCATTGTTTTTAATGTAGCTTTATAGGTGAACATAAACATCATTGTCACCTCTTATCATTTACAAGGCCCAGTGGCAGAAATGCACGTATATTTGCATATCGATCGGCGTTAATGCCTGTTTCAGTGTGATATGAAACGCATGATATTTATGTGCCTTCAAAATTCTCGAAGCAGTCGATTTCGGTATTTCAGTTTGTCTCTGAATCGCACATCTACCAGTTGAACACAGGCGAAAACGGTTAGGGTACGAGCGCAATTTCCATTGCATTCGCGATGACGACGTGGATGGTGCTTGTATCCATTTCGAGCTCGTTGAGTGCAATTTCGAATAATATTTCCACTTGGATGTCGTCTGTTAGGGGAACGATGAGCGTACAACTGCCCAGCTACAGCTTAATTGTTATGGCACTCACTTAAAATTAACATCATATGAACAATCTCTGTAAGAGGTTAGTGAGCCATGCTTCGCTAAAGAATAATTTACTTTCGTCAATTGATGTTTACGGTTCACAGTCTGAAAGTGAAGTGAAGTCTGATCGCCTTGCACCGACCTTTATACTGAGCCATAGTTCGCAGTTTGGCCACGGTAGCACCACAGTCGGGTGAGTAATGCAATTGTGAAGAGTTCCCTAACGAGATTTTAATACCACTCCGCCTCCCTCCACCAAAACTCTGGCGGGTAGGATACATTTGGTAGGCGTAACGAAAGAACTGGTGCACATTTTGTATCGATCTGTGCGTCCTTCTCGGATGATTCTAGATAAATCGGAGTTCTTCCCCAACTTTAATTTTTATCGATTTGAACGCCATCTCTCAATGGTTTAAAAAATGTTTCAGACAAAGCTTGATTACTTTTTTATGGAGAAACCGAATCTGCAATAAAAATGGGGGTTTACATTTAAGATTTAAAAGTTGCTCCCCGCCCCATTGAAGGAGGTCTGGACTGGGGGTCACGTGCAGTATCATTAAATGTCCCCCTTTGAGCTTACGAACCTGTCTTACCCACTATTTTTAACCGATGTATTGTTCTCAAGATAACCTCCTCTGAAACTTCAGATGGAACACCCTTTATATATAATTTCATCACGGGCCATCACCACTTGTAAAAGAAAATAATTATGGAACTATAGGGTTTGATAACTGGACCAGGGGAACTTCTGTAGGTACAGCGCAGCTGTGCACGAAACGCCAGGAACGAAGAAGTTTCATGGACAACTGCCGTGCAAGCCAGAAGATTGACAAGTGACTAGCACAATCGGTCGTGGCAGTATTTATTACATCATCGAGCCCTATCTCTTCCTCTGTCACGTCAGCAGACAGTTTCCCTTTGGAGAGGATGTCAGTGTGCTCTTCCCACCTATCTGCTCTCTCTTCTACCGTTCTACCGAACCTCAGAGCCACCTAAAGACAATCTTAGTTATTCATTCGTCGAGACTGGATGAGCGAAGCCCCAGTACGGTACGATGCAAGTCGGTAACCGTTATGTTCCGAGGAACCAAATGTTACGTCCTCACTGCCAATGATAATTGGATGAAAGGTGGCAAAAGGATCTGTCACCATAAGAATGTGGACAGGCGAGAAAAACACAACTGCACTTAAAATAAATAAATTTTACTCAACTTGTGCGAAAGAACTGCGACACTGTTCACAACTTGTGGTAAACGAGGCCAGCTGTAAACAGATCCCCGACACAGGCGTATGTCTATGTGTACTGTTTGCATGTATAGCTAGGTGACAACAGCTCGGAGTAACGTTCGGCACCAACTAGCGACATGGAAGTAATCTCAACCAGAAGACTGGGCTCTAGTGGTTCAAATGGCTCTGAGCACTATGGGACTTAATATCTGAGGTCATCAGTCCCCTAGAGCTTTGAACTACTTAGACCTAATTAACCTAAGGACATCAGACACATCCATGCCTGAGGCAGGATTCAAACCTGCGGTTCCAGACTGAAGCGCCGAGAACCGCTCGGTCACAACGGCCGGCAGAGGATTGGGGCTCAGGTGCCCGCCGTTTGCAAACACCTTCCTGGCGGTCTTCTTTGGTCGGCGGCATGGAGGTTCTTCATTGGTGGCCATATTCAAAGCACTGCTCAAGGGCGACCGCAGGAATATTCGTGGCACCAGGTCGGGAGGTATCGATGAGCTACGATAGTGTATCTCGTAATTAAGTTTTATATGAAACAGTGGCGATACATTTAAATGTGTAGTGTTGCAAAAGCAGGGATAACTGGCCAGAGCAACCAGCAGGAAACATGAACTACGTGAGTTCTGATAAATTCTCGGCAAACTGCTTGAAGCTATAACTTCTTACGTTTCACTGCAGCTCACGTGCCCTACAACTCTAAAACGTGTTCTACTTCGCATTTGGATCACAAGACTGACGAAAATGTAACCACTTTCTTATTGCAACATAGCGAACAGCCTACGTTAAAATTAATAGGTATTTTTGGGAGTTTCAGAGACGGATTTAAGATGTTCTTATTATGTATTTATTAAGCTTATCCGTTGCGGATGTGTAAGAACCATTGACTGTTTATTCAATGTAAGTACATAAAACTGCAACCAGTCACTTTTCAGGCTCAACTTCAGATGGTGTATAGGAGGTTACATAGCTATTTCAAAACTTGATGCTGGTTGCTGGCTTGCTACATTATTGGCGGCTTTTTTTGTTACTCTCCATCTGTTTGCTACCATTGTGGTGGACATATGGTACTATATCGCTTAGTTTTAAAGAATGTGTATGCATATCCACTGTAATAACGAAACTTTGCCAGCATCCAGCATGTGCTGTACAACTGCTACAACAAGTAAAAGTTGTATAGTACCTACTGGATGGTGGCAAGGTTTTGTTTTTACAGTGTATATGCACACATATTCTGTAAAAGTGAGTGATAATGTACCAGATGTCAATCACAATGAAACCAGACAGATGGATACTAACAACAAAAGCCCCAAATGTTGTTGCAAGCCAGTACCCAGAATTACGCTTTGAAACAGCTAAGGCGCCTCCTATACACCATCTGAAGATGAGCCTGTAAACGTTTGAAAACTGTTTCAAGGAATACATAACTACTTCAAAAAAGTGTCTCGTTGCACTTTTATGTATTTTTATATTTAATATGAAAAACAGCAACCAACCACAAGTATGGCTTAAAAATGATAACGAAAATCAAAGCATCACCGGTTTCGAATTTATAAGAGTTCCATCTTCAGACGTTTCTACGTATTTTCTTGATTTTCTGATGGGGCTGCATATGTTTGTCATTACCGATTCTGCGCACAAAAGCCAAGCGAGGTGGCGCAGTGGTTAGCACACTGGACTCGCATTCGGGAGGACGACGGTTCAATCCCGTCTCCAGCCATCCTGATTTAGGTTTTCCGTGATTTCCCTAAATCTTTTCAGGCAAATGCCGGGATGGTTCCTTTGAAAGGGCAGGGCCGATTTCCTTCCCAATCCTTCCCTAACACGAGCTTGCGCTCCGTCTCTAATGACCTCGTTGTCGACGGGACGTTAAACACTAACCACTACCACAAAAACAAAGAAAAGACTGTTACGGCCAGAAGAAACGACTTTCGTCAGGCCGTAACTGGGGTTATTTTGTTGCTGGTGAGTTGGTACACAGGAATTTAAATTCGTAAGATATTAGTTCACATTATTACATTAATGAATAAGAGATTTACTCAATATGGACACAGTTCTTTGCTACAAGAGTGCTGGATAATTTACAGCTGTCACTGACTAGCAAAGCGTCACTTAGCGCACTAATTCACCAACTGTTGTACTGAACAATGTTCAACATTTACTAAAGTACAGGTTCATCAGAAACCTTAACAACTCATTGATCCTACATTATGATATTGATCTTTCAGGTGCGGTCACGAACTGGACCGAGTACTTCTCTGCTCGGCTCTATGCTAGCCCCCGGTGCCAGGGCACAGCTGTTCTGAGACTGGATGCATTGTCTTCAGGGGAGCCTTCCTTACCTCACTGCGGACTGGAGCGAGACCTTGCTAACGTGTGTGGCATCCATGTGTGTTGTAGACTTCGTCATGCGACCGCGATCTCTCGGTGATACCACGGCAAGTTTTTCATTCGAAATTCGATAAACTTACGGGAGATGCTTCACAGAAACATACATGAAACAATTGTTAAGTTAATAAAACATGAAATGTCCCAAAAAATTATGTGATGAGTATTTCTTTGCGACGAATTCGTCGTGCATCTGTGTTCTACATTCTAAGTTGCCACATTTTAATACGTGCACATCAGTGCTTATAAGTTCTCGGCAAACTGCTTGAACCCACAACTTTCTACGTTTCGCTGCAGCACACGTGCTCTACAAATCCAAAAAGTGTTCCACTTCAAATTAGGACCAAAAAAATTATTTTCGCACACGATGGAGTAGTAAAGATGTTAACTTACAAATTCCGTACCGACTATATTGGTACAATAAAATAAGTCTTCGCCAGGGCGATCAAATTAATTTAAAGGTTGAAAAGACAAATAAAATTATACGAGTATATTATAAATCTGAGACGTGGTCGGTTTGCGTTGATACCGTTTTTCCTTTTGGGCATTTTGTAACCATCGAGTGGCGCCTTATTCCTCAATCAGTTACTATTTGAACGAGTTGCTCACTTGCCTCCGTCAGTGGCAGCAGCAGCGTTTATCGATACTAGTGCTGCTGTAACTTCTTTGGTGTGCCAGTTATATTTCCGTGTCATGGTGTGTGTGGCAGTTGGTCGGTTGCGGCAGAGCAGCGAGGAAGTCTCTGCGGCGTGTACAGGGCGGGGTCGCTGGTGGCTCCACACACAGTCGGAGTTTTGTGGCACTAGCTGCGAGAACTGCTAAGTTCGTCGCCCTGTTGAGTAATCAGTGAACCTGTCACGAAAGCTCAACCGTAGTGAAATCTCTTCGTTGATTGCTGGTTGTTGCATCCTGGGCTGTCCCTGCAAGCAGCAACATGATGGTGCGTTGGAGTCGTCAAATTTTGCAGCCATCTCCCTGTATGGTGTTTAACTTTTTAAATGATTATAATTTATTAGTGAAGTGCAGCAGCTGTATCTCCTGCCTTGTGGCAATTAACGTTCCAGTTACCTTCCCTGGTCGTTAGCATAGTTTTGGGGCAGTGTGTTTTCCTCGTCGTGTTGATGCTGTCCAGCACGGCGTGTAGTTCGACAGCTTGGTGTTGTTCTCTTTTATCTTTGAGTGTTTATTGTGCCTTGACTGTGTTTATTTTCCAGTTATTATTAAAACATAATCCCGCTGCGATCCTCTTCTTCGCTGACACTTTTGGTTGTCGTGCTGTTGGTCGGGTGGAAGGGAATTGGTTAGGCGGTTGGTTGGTTCGTCAGCCGTCCGTATGTCGTGCTGCAACCCGATTGTTTAGTGTTACGCTTGGCTGTCTGTCTCACCTAAACTGTGGTTAGAGTTCCTCCACCGGCCGACCCTTGGAACACTTCTGTTTGTTTGTGATTTTTATTTGGTCGCAGGTACTGAGGCAGGCCTTCAGCCGAGTATTAATATTGTCCTTTTTACTTTTAGTATGCAGCCTTCATCGAACTTCATAACAACTTTACGATTAGGCCTTCAGCCATGTTTCATTGAAAATTCTTGTTGCTCTGTATTTAGTCCTTCAGCCGAGTTTGTTTCAGAATCTGTGGCTGTTGTTGTAGTTGTTGTCTTCCGTCCTGAGACTGGTTTGATGCAGCTCTCCATGCTACTCTATCCTGTGCAAGCTGCTTCATCTCCCAGTACCTACTGCAACCTACATCCTTCTGAATCTGCTTACTGTATTCATCTCTTGGTCTCCCTCTACGGTTTTTACCCTCCACGCTGCCCTCCAATACTAAATTGGTGATCCCTTGATGCCTCAGAACATGTCCTACCAACCGATCCCTTCTTCTGGTCAAGTTGTGCCACAAACTTCTCTTCTCCCCAATCCTATTCAATACCTCCTCATTAGTTACGTGATCTACCCATCTAATCTTCAGCATTCTTCTGAAGCACCACATTTCGAAAGCTTCTATTCTCTTCTTATCCAAACTAGTTATCGTCCATTTTTCACTTCCATACATGGCTACACTCCAAACAAATACTTTCAGAAACGACATCCTGATACATAAATCTATATTCGATGTTAACAAAATTCTTCAGAAACGATTTCCTTGCCTTTGCCAGTCTACATTTCATATCCTCTCTACTTGGACCATCATCAGTTACTTTACTTCCTAAATAGCAAAACTCCTTTACTACTTTAAGTGTCTCATTTCCTAATCTAATTCCCTCAGCATGACCCGATTTGACTACATTCCATTATCCTCGTTATGCTTTTGTTGATGTTCATCTTATATCCTCCTTTCAAGACACTGTCCATTCCGTTCAACTGCTCTTCCAAGTCCTTTGCCGTCTCTGACAGAATTACAATGTCATCGGCGAACCTCAAAGTTTTTACTTCTTCTCCATGAATTTTAATACCTACTCCAAATTTTTCTTTTGTTTCCTTTACTGCTTGCTCAATATACAGATTGAATAACATCGGGGAGAGGCTACAACCCTGTCTCACTCCTTTCCCAACCACTGCTTCCCTTTCATGCCCCTCGACTCTAATAACTGCCATCTGGTTTCTGTACAAATTGTAAATAGCCTTTCGCTCCCTGTATTTTATCCCTGCCAACTTTAGAATTGGAAAGAGACTATACCAGTCAACATTGTCAAAAGCTTTCTCTAAGTCTACAAATGCTAGAAACGTAGGTTTGCCTTTTCTTAATCTTTCTTCTAAGATAAGTCGTAAGTTCAGTATTGCCTCACGTGTACCAACATTTCTACGGAATCCAAACTGATCCTCCCCGAGGTCCGCATCTACCAGTTTTTCCATTCGTCTGTAAAGAATTCGCGATAGTATTTTGCAGCTGTGACTTATTAAACTGATAGTTCGGTAATTTTCACATCTGCCAATTATTATATTCTTCTTGAAGTCTGAGGGTGTTTCACCTGTCTCATACATCTTGCTCACCAGCTGGTAGAGTTTTGTCAAGACTGGCTCTCCCAAGGCCGTCAGTAGTTCTAATGGAATATTGTCTACTCCGGGGGCCTTGTTTCGACTCAGGTCTTTCAGTGCTCAGTCAAACTCTTCACGCAGTATCTTACCTCCCATTTCGTCTCCATCTACATCCTCTTCCATTTCCATAATATTGTCCTCAAGTACATCGCCCTTGTATAAACCTTCTATATACTCCTTCCACCAGTCTGCCTTCCCTTCTTTGCTTGGAACTGGGTTGCTATCTGAGCTCTTGATATTCATACACGTGGTTCTCTTCTCTCCAAAGGTCTCTTTATTTTTCCTGTAGGCAGTATCCATCTTACCCCTAGTGAGATAAGCTTCTACATCGTTACATTTGTCCTCTAGCCATCCCTGCTTAGCCATTTTGCACTTCCTGTCGATCTCATTTTTGAGACATTTGTATTCCTGTTTGCCTGCTTCATTTACTGCATTTTTATATTTTCTCCTTTCATCAATTACATTCAATATTTCTTCTGTTACCCAAGGATTTCTAGCAGCCCTCGTCTTTTTACCTACTTTATCCTCTGCTGCCTTCAGTACTTCATCCCTCAGAGCTACCCATTCTTCTTCTACTGTGTTTCTTTCCCCCATTGCTGTCAATTGTTCCCTTATGCTCTCCTAGACACTCTGTACAACCTCTGGTTCTCTCAGCTTATCCAGATCACATGTCCTTAAATTCCCACCTGTTTGCAGTTTCTTCAGTTTTAACCTACAGGTCATAACCAATAGATTGTGGTCAGAGTCCACATCTGCCCCTGGAAATGTCCTACAATTTAAAACCTGATTCCTAAATCTCTGCTTTACTATTATATAATCTATCTGATACCTTTTAGTATCTCCAGGATTCTTCCATGTATACAACCTTCTTTTATGATTCTTGAACCAAGTGTTAGCTATGATTAAGTTACGCTCTGTGCAAAATTCTACCAGACAGCTTCCTCTTTCATTTCTTAGCCCCAATCCATAATCACCTACTATGTTTCCTTCTCTCCCTGTTCCTACTGACGAATTCCAGTCACCCATGACTGTTAAATTTTCGTCTCTCTTCACTACCTGAATAATTTCTTTTATCTCATCATACATTTCATAAATTTCTTCATCATCTGCAGAGCTGGTTGGCATATAAACTTGTACTACTGTAGTAGGTATGGGCTTTGTGTCTATCTTGGCCACAATAATGCGTTCACTAAGCTGTTTGTAGTAGCTTACCCGCACTCCTATTTTTTTATTCATTATTAAACCTACTCCTGCATTACCCCTATATGATTTTGTATTTATAACCCTGTATTCACCTGACCAAAAGTCTTGTTCCTCCTGCCACCGAACTTCACTAATTCCCACTATATCTAACTTTAACCTATCCACTTTCCTTTTTAAATTTTCTAACCTACCTGCCCGATTAAGGGATCTGACATTCCACGCTCCGATCCGTAGAACGCCAGTTTTCTTTCTCCTGATAACGACGTCCTCCTGAGTAGTCCCCGCCCGGAGATCCGAATGGGGGACTATTTTACCTCCGGAATATTTTACCCAAGAGGAAGTCATCATCATTTAATCATACAGTAAAGCTGCATGTCCTCGGGAAAAATTACGGCTGTAGTTTCCCCTTGCTTTCAGCCATTCGCAGTACCAGCACAGCAAGGCCGTTTTGGTTAATGCTGCAAGGCCAGATCAGTCAATCATCCAGAATGTTGCCCCTGCAACTACTGAAAAGGCTGCTGCCCCTCTTCAGGAACCACACGTTTGTCTGGCCTCTCAACAGATACCCCTCCTTTGTGGTTGCACCTACTGTACGGCCATCTGTATCGCTGAGGCACCCAAGCCTCCCCACCAACGGCAAGGTCCATGGTTCATGGGGGGGGGGGGGGGGGGCTATAATGTGTAAATCCTTGTCTGTATGGTTTCTCTTTAATTATCTTGTTTTCTTCAAATGGCCTTCAGCCGCGTTCTGTAAATGTTTATCTTAATGTTGTCTTTATGCTTGAATAATTGTTTGGGCCTTCAGCCGACAATATATTTCACGTTTTCTTGAGGTGATTTTCTGTTGTACTGCGTAAAAGCTGACGTTCAAGGTCTCTATTTTATTATGTAAAGAATTTTTTTTAATTGGGCTTCCAGCCGAAGAATTAAATTGAATTTGTAAATGCTTGGCTTTTAAAGATTTCCTTAGCTGGTCTGAAATATTATTTCGGCCTTTAGCCGAGAAGATATTGTAACTTAAATTAAGTAAGCCCTTCAGCCGTTACTCTAAATCTTGGTGTCCTAAGAGCAATGATTTAAACTTATTCTGGAGAAGTTACTTGGGCCCTCAGCCGTGAATTGATCTTTGTTATTTTAAAGAAAAAACTCTGTACTGGTTTGAGGAATAGAGTTGTGTCTTTTCTTGTATAACTAGCAGTAATTGACCTTGGCCACTTTCCGCAACCTGATCCGCTTGTCCTGCGAAACCAGATCCTAATATGGCGTTTCATAGAATGGCTAAGATTACTCAAATATTGTGCGCAAACAATGAAATGTATAACCGTGCGAACTATAAACTCACTCTTTCAATTTTTAAATTAATTTCATTCATCTGGTAAAGACACAGTTTACGCTACACATACATTCTCTGTAAATCCTCTGAAATTTATTTTTTAGTTCCTTTTATGCAGTTTGACTATATTTTTTAAATTTTGAGCGTATGGGTGTCGTGAAACGTAGAAATGCTCAAACAGTTTCCCATGAATTTAACCGAACTGGCGTAGTGCACGCGCCAGAAAGTAGAAACTTTAAAACATATAACTCACAGAAATGCAGGGTGTTCAGAAACTGTCTGAAAAGTTTGTAAGGATGTTGCAGGGCAGGTTGTGCTTTGAAATAATTCTTAAGAAAAATTCGATACGTTACACCTTTTACGAATTATTTAGTACTGAAGTCAGTCAATCGACCCGTTACTCGCGAAAATTCAAGCGGCGCGCCGGATATAGCTACTTAAGTTGTTCTCATAGCGTACCGTAGATGACAGCGAACGAATCTACTCAGCTTTTGGCACAGATTCGATCCTTACTGCCGCCCCATGTCCAATTTATGTAGCTCTCTCTTGTTCGGATCTAGGAAACCAAACGAAGAAAACATTTGGTGAACCCATCTCTGGCGTGCCGCTTGAATCTTCGCGTGCAGCGGTGTGATTGGCTAACTTCAGTGCCAATTAACTCGGAGACGTATCGCATATTTTTTTCTTAACAACCGTTTCTCAGCGCAACATGTCCTGCAAAACTCTTACAAGCTTCTCAGACTGTTTCTGACCACCATGCATTTTGCACTTTAATTTTCCCAATATTTCATATTATACAAATTTTAAAATCTTTCGCGTATGTTTCTGTGGTCCAAACCAAAATATATAATGTCTCCTAAGTTCACCATATCTTGAGCAAAAACCTTTTGTTGCACTTTTTGTTGTACCAGTAACCAGTACAACACGAAGCCCCAGTAAACAAGAAAATATGTAAAAACCTTCGGAAGATGAATTTGTAACAAATTCGAAGCCGATAATGTCTGATTTACTGAAACTTTCTCTAACCGTGCTTGCGCCCGGTTGCTCCTTTGAGTTATAAATCTGATAGACCTAATAATAAGTTAAGGATTTTTGCAGCTACATAATTATTTTTTTTGTTTAAAGTCCAAACATAGCTGCATCAGTCTCAATGGGCTTTTTTCCTTTAATATTTCTGAAATGCATACACATAGATTATGTTTAGATTGGGAAAGATGTTACCGGTGCACCGGATTTTCCTGTTGTTTGTGTTATACATATGTACTTCATCTTTCATTTTATATTGTTTGTGTCTTGTGCTTACCGACCGATCAGTCTCGGGTCTAAGTTAGTACCCTATAATATGTGCAAACATAAGCGATGTTAAAATATCATCTGCATTGAATTTTTGTTAATAATCAAAGTTTTAAAATGTACAGTCCGCTAAACTCGACGCATATGCCCGGTTCTGGCTTTACCGTCGCTTTATTTGGTTTGTCCTGAGATGCATTTGTGTGCCGAACGTGTTTTTGTTGTTTTCTGTAGTTGGACTGGTCTGTGGACACCGGTAATTTTTTTTTTTTTTGTTCAGCTTTGGTGTGGAGACGTATTCACAATGGATTGTTTCGTAATTTCACAGTGTTCACTCATGCTTTCTCCTGCTCGTTTGCAAATACTGTGTCTTGTTAGAATACTGTGGCTTCGACAAAAGTTTCTCTGCAAGAAATTTGCGCTTCCGATTCGCTTCTGATGCGTTTTTCGACTGGCATTTGTTTCACAGTTTTGTTCTTGTTTGACTACTGTGAACTTTGAATTTGGACCGTTTGTTTTTATTCTGTTTGTTTTGTGTGTGTGTCTGTGTGTGTTGTGTGTGTGTGTGTGTGTGTGTGTGTGTGTGTGTGTGTGTGTGTGTGTGTGTGAGTGTGTGTGTGTACATGCGCGCGCGCCTGTGTTTTGTTTTGATGGCTGACAATTCGTTCAGAGTTCTGTATAGTGTTTTATTGCAATGCACTGTTTGGTCATTCATGCTTTTTTTGCCCTGTATGATAGCTTCCTGAATATGTTGGTTTTATTCTGTTGTTAACAAAAAATGGTACAGACGATTAATGTTGTAGGATTTAGAGGACTGTTCTACGCCACTGTGATGGTGGTCAGGTTTAAAGAGGTTGTCGGCAGATGTAGGATGTATGCTATCACTTTTCAGCTGTCTTGAATGTTCTGAGTATCTTATCTAGAAATTTCTACATGTTTTACGGCGTATGTGGAACCACAGTGCTTACAGGTTAGCTGGTATATACCTGCGTTATTGAAATTATGTGTGATGATGTTGAGTATTTTTAATGTTTTATGCAGTGTTTAGATTATAAGCTTAATGTATACATTGTTGTCTCAAATTTATGTGTGCTATTTTGTTGTCAAATGTCAGAGTGTGCCCTATTTTCTTGTCGTTTGCAGTTTCTTCACCTTGCGTGCTTTGTGTATACACTGTTGTGCGAATGTTATTAGCATGTTGTGGTGACATTGTTGTGTGTTCACCAGAACGGACATATTCCACGTGTATATAACGGCATATAGAATCTGATGGTTAGTCTTTACACAAAAATTAAATACACATGATATTCAAACATCCAATATCCTCACAGATGACATGGTGTAGTAATTCAGAGCTGTTTCTGATTTCAGTTGGCAGTCAAGGACACAAACTACGTAAAACAAAATGTAAATTTGCAATTTAAATAACAGCAAACTATAGTGCACTGGTAACATGCAGTGACGGGAAGAAATAACACCAAGAAACATAAACGAAAGTTGGTAGGCGTGTTTCTACATCTGAGAGATGACGTGTATTCAGATTTCACACCATTCGCATAAGAGTGGCTCTAGCAGCGCCTCTAAGAGGATGAAAATCAGGTTTGGTTTAAAGACACGCCGTAACGGTCGTGAGCGTTAGTTACCTTCGAGATTTGAGGTGGTGAGTTGATGTTAGTCAAGAATGCCTTTAAGATTTCTGCACCTGCAGCATCAATTTGAGCAGCAGTCCGCACCACAATGGCATACGGAACTTTCAAAATCGGTACTTCAAGCACAACTCAGAGCCAGACAACGCGTAGGGTGCGTACCACTGATCCCAAATCCCTGCCATCTGAGACTTCGGTGGTGCCAAGCGAGAACTCTTTCGAAGGAAGGAACGACCGGAAGATTGGTTTCAACGTCCCATCGACATCGAGCTCATTAAAGACGAAGCTCAAGATCTGATTGTGTCTAGGATGGGGAAGGAAATCCGCCATCCTTCCCAACGTACCATCCCGGCATTTGCCTGGAGCTATTTAGGGAAATGACGGAAGACCTACACTATTGGCCCTTAAAATTGCTACACCATGAAGACGACGTGCTACAGATGCGAAATTTAACCGACAGGAAGAAGATGCTGTGATATGCAAATGTTTAGCTTTTCAGAGCATTCACACAAGGTTGGCGCCGGTGGCGACGCCTACAACGTGCTGACATGAGGAAAGTCTCCAACCGATATCTCATACACAAACATCAGTTCACCGGCTTTGCCTGGTGGAACGTTGTTTTGTTGCCTCATGTAAGGAGGAGAAATGCGTACCATCACGTTTCCTACTTTGATAAAGGTCGAATTGTAACCTATCGCAATTGCGCTTTATCGTATCGCGACATTGCTGTTAACATTGGTCGAGATCCAATGGCTGTTAGCAGAATATGGAATCGGTGGGTTCAGGAGGGTAATGCGGAGCGCCGTGTTGGATCCCAACGGCCTCGTATCACTAGCAGTCGAGATGACAGGCATCTTATCCGCATGGCTGTAACGGATCGTGCAGCCACGTCTCGATCCCTGAGTCAACAGATGGGGACGTTTACAAGACAACAACCACCTGCACGAACAGCTGCAGGGACTATCAACTCGGAGACCATGGCTGCGGTTGCCCTTGACGCTACATCACAGACAGGAGAGCCTGTGATGGTGTACTCAAAGACGATCCTGGGTGCATGAATGGCAAAATGTCAATTTTTCGGATGAATCCAGGTTCTGTTTACAGCATCATTATGGTCGCATCCATGTTTGGCGACGTCGCGGTGAACGTACATTGGAGGCGTCTACTCGTCATCGCCATACTGGCATATCACCCGGCGTGATAGTATGGAGTGCCATTGGTTACACGTCTCGGTCACCTCTTGTTCGCATTGACGGCACTTTGAACAGTGGGCGTTACATTTCAGATGTGTTACGACCCGTGGCTGTACCCTTCATTCGATCCCTATATTTCAGCAGGACAATGCACGACCGCATGTTGCAGGTCCCGTACGGGCGTATCTGGATACAGAAAATGTTCGACTGCTGCCCTGGCCAGCACATTCTCCAGATCTCTCACCAATTGAAAACGTCTGGTCAATGGTGGCCTAGCAACTGGCTCGTCACAATACAACACTCTTTATGAACTGTGGTATCGTGTTGATGCAGCATGGGCAGCTGTACCTGTACATGCCATCCAAGCTCTGTTTGACTCAGCTCTGTTTGTCTCAGGCGTATCAAGGCCGTTATTAGGGCCAGAGGTGGTTGTTCTGGGTACTGATTTCTCAGGATCTATGCACCCAAATTGCGTGAAAATGTAATCACATATCAGTTATAATATAATATATATACCCAATGAATAGACGTGTATCATCTGTTTTTCTTCTTGGTGTAGCAATTTTAATGGCCAGTAGTGTATATCTGGACGGCTGGACATCGTTTTGAACCGTCGTTCTCCCGTATGCGAGTCCAGTGTGGTAACCACTGCGCCACCTCGCTCGGTAGACTCACTGAAGGGCAGGGTGCAGGTCTGTTGTGTTTCTGCCTCGGTGCCAGTGGTGGCAGTGTGTTTGTTGGAAGAAGGCCAGTTGACGGCCTGCAAGGCCCGTCTGCTTGCTAGAGACGCCGGACGTACATCTGGAGATATGGTCAGGCACGCGATTTAGTATTACAGCCGGAGCACTCTCCTGGTTATCCCGAGCGCCCTGACTCCAAATCTGTACATCAGCTTGGTGATTAAACCTATTGTGCTGCCATCCATGAATACATTCCATGTGATGTTTTCGAACAGGATAGCGTTCGTCCACATACCGCGTCATCCACTAGCAGCATTGTTCGTCCCTGTATTGACTGACCAACTGCAGCACACATAGGACTCCAACTCCACTCCACAAACTGGCATTCGGCACCTGTACAACACAATTTAAGCATGTTTGCACGCTTGCTTTCAACATTCTGGTGGTTACACCGATTATTAATGTATCAGCATTACATTTCCAATGGCTTATCTCGAAGTTATATTAACCTGTGATCTTGCAGTGTTAATCACTTAAATATGATGCATAGAGAAATGTGTAAGGTGTCAGGCAAATCCAACACCTTCCATGAAAACCCTGACATGATAAGCAAAACCAGTAGCATGGCACAAAGCTCCGAATAAATCGTGACATTAAATTAACCAAAGTAATACGAGTAACGTGTGATCAAATGGAATACCACAGACTAACACAAGAATGCCTAATGCACGTCATACCTACCCATCGTCAGACAGACGCAGTTCCGAGGCGAGAAACGAGGGCAGAAGCCGAGAGCAGAACCGTGTTAAGCTACAAGGCCCTACGATAAGGGACGGACTGGACACCCACGTAGCCAGCCTACCGCTATGACCACACCACCTGCACGTTTTAGCGTCAGACTGTTTCGCGTCTCTGTTACGACAAGGACCACCCCCCAGCCCATGTTAAAAGCTAGAGCCCTCCAGAAAAATAGTATAGATCTTACGATAATACGAAAAGGGCCACTACCACCCACAAGTTTTAGCGTGAGACTTTTTCGCGTGTCTGTTACATTAGGACCAACCCCCAGCCCATGTAAAAGATAGAGCCCTCCAGAAGAACAGTATAGATCTTTCGATGACGCTAAAAGGACTACACCAACTGCAAGTTTTAGCGTGAGACTTTTTCGTGTCTCTGTTGCGTTGCAAACATTAAAAACATTGCCCCACCACGAAAAGTATAACGTTTCTCGTTGGATAGACAGAATTTTTGTAGGTGGAGTTTAAGGTTAACATTGAGACCCTGATTGGTGAGATGAAAACACAGCCAGATAGTTTTTTTTAAACCAACTTCGGTAAATTGTAGTAAGGAGAAGTTAGGAAAGGGGTAGTTCCGAGACGGCGAGCTGGATGGCTGCCCCCCTGAAGCTGCCTAACGAACGACAAGGTAATGAACGCACGCGATGCCGCATTTTTGAGCGCATAAGGCTTTACTCAGAACTGCAGAAGACTCATCTGTTACACCCCTTTTTTGCGTAATACTAGTGTCCATCGTAAATTAAAACTCATGGTGTTCACATTTGCCACTTGAAGTAAAAATCTGAAACGCGATGATTTCTCTGTTACATAATTATTGAGAAGCCACATCAGCCACTGTAATTTACGACAAGTTAGATAACTAATTAAAGATAATTGAGGGTCACTGTAGACCATTTTGATAGTTTGCTCTTTTGCGAAACGTAATTTAAACCTAGATTATAGATGTGATCTGGCATAGGTCATCCTTCGATCCATTGTAGAACTTGGAAACCCACGCAGGAAATATTCGTTCACATTTTTGTTGAACGCAGTTGGTTTTTACCATCCTGTATTAAAACATTTCATTTTATTAATAGTGCAATTTATAAACGATGTTTTTTGAGTAGAATAACATTTCCAATGGTAAACTTAACTGTATATTCGACGTTATTTTACCAGCTAAATAAAAATAGGAAAGCCTTGAACCCCTTCCACTAAATTTAGTTAGTATTAAGATTCTTTTACAGGGAGTGCGGTGGAGCTGACGCTGAAATCATTAAGCATTTGGTAGTATCATCTCTAGTCTCACTAAACCCTTCTGAATTCTACATGACATGTGTGGTCTGGCGTCTCCTTACCAGTAACAGGTCCCAGGTTCAAACTAGTTAATTTCCTTAAAAAAAAAGAAAAAAAACAGAAACACGCTCAGAGCGTCGTTGTGCGAAAGTGGTAGTGTGACACGATATAGAACAAACCGACACCATGATGAATGTTAGCAATGTATTCCCGAAATTTCATTGCTCTACATTAATTATTTTTCGTTGTTGCAGTTTTTTCCTTCAGCGTATGTGTAATACTAACAACTGTGTGGTAGTGACAATCAATCTAATCAGTAGTTAGTATATCTTTGCAGTTTCATAAATGCTCCGTGGAATAATCTTTGACTTACTCCATTCAGTGCATGAAGTTACCAGACACGAACGTTTGTGAAGTTAATGGCTATACATGTTACATACATACAGTTACTGTTAGTGTTGGAATAATGTACCTCCGGTAACTGCCAAATTGTTACAGGCGATGAAACATGGGTGGCCTACGTCACACCAGAATCAAAGCAACAGTCCATGGAATGGCGGCACTCAGATTCACCTAGGGATGTGAAGTTTAAGCAAACAATTTCTGCCCGGAAAATCATGTGCAGAGTTTTTTTTGGACAGAAAAGGAGTATTGCTTGTGAAATTTCTGCCTCGAAATGAGAAAATAAATGCAGCAGCTTACTGTAAGACATTTCACAATGTGCGCTGTTCAGTTCAGAACAAAAGACGTGGCAAGTTGCTGCAAGAAAATGCCCGTCCGCATGTGGCGAATCAGACCAAAGATCACATCACAACTTTTCGATGGGAAGTTCTAGATCATCCTCCGTACAACCCCGATCTTGCGCCCAGTGACTACCCTCTGTACCTGCACTTGAAGAAACGCCTGGGCGGTCAGCGTCTTCCAGACGATGACGAAGTCAAAACATTGGTGATACAGTGGTTAACAAGTCAGGCGGTAGACTTCTATGAGGAGGGTATTCAAAAACTGGTACAACGTTATGACAAGTGCCTCAATATTGACGGAAATTATGTAGAAAAGTAGATTAAGGTACAGGCTTTCATGTAAAATTCAAATTATTAAGATATCTTGCCACATCCATTTTTTTTAATTTCACAACCATACTTACTTAACATCGAGTATAGTTTTAAGTGTCCGGAAGTCGTTTCTGAAAGTATTTGTATGGAGTGTAGCCATGTATGGATGTGAAACATGGACGATAAATAGTTTGGACAAGAAGAGAATAGAAGCTTTCGAAATGTGGTGCTACAGAAGAATGCTGAAGATTAGATGGATAGATCACATAACTAATGATGAAGTATTGAATAGAATTGGGGAGAAGAGGAGTTTGTGGCACAACTTGACAAGGAGGGGGGACCGGTTGGTAGGGCATGCTCTGAGGCATCAAGGGATCACAAATTTAGCATTGGAGGGCAGCGTGGAGGGTAAAAATCGTAGAGGGAGACCAAGAGATGAATACACAAAGCAGATTCAGAAGGATGTGAGTTGTAGTAAATACTGGGAGATGAAGAAGCTTGCACAGGATAGGGTAGCATGGAGAACTGCATCAAACCAGTCTCAGGACTGAAGACAACAACAACAACAACAACTTACTTAAAAAACACGTCTCGTATAAGCTGTTTACAGTAATGTTATATATTTTCTTATGTGTGTTTTGTTCTTCTTTGGTAAAGTGGGTACAGTGTACACGATGATGATCTGATCCAAGACGGCAAGCCATCGTCTCTAATAAAATTTATTATACAAATACAGCTCTGTATTGCTAGTGGAGTTCTTAACATTAATTTCAAGTATGTATCTGTCAGGGGCAAAAACAAAACAAAAAATCCTAAGTTCACAGAATACTGAACGAAACAGTTTTTGTTGCACAGAGCCAACAACCACTACAAAGCGAGGGTCCATCTGGAAAGCAAGAGAATCTGTAAAAACCGTCTGATCATGCATATGTAATAAATTCGAAAGCGGCAATGGCTGGCTTTCAAAAGCTTTCTTACACCGTAGTTGTGATCGGTTGCTACTTTAAGCTATGTATCGTATACACCAGTGTTTCCCAACAGTTGGTCCGCTCACCCCCGGGTCGCATCATAACAGATTTTTTGTTCTGGCCGCTTGCTGCGTGAGCAGAGCTTTAGCGAACGCTAACTTCTGCGTCTAGCGTCTTGCTAGAGCCAACCGACACTAGCACACTCTAGCGCAAAACCAGAATTAAATAGAACCAAATAGTTCTGCTGTATGCCGTTAGACTGCGCGCGCTGCCTCTTTGCAGCTGACTACTGACAGTTACTTAACACAGAAACTTGAATTTCAGACAATAGGCCATTCTTAATTTATTGCCAGTGCTTTCACAGACTGTGTTGTTTACATATTCAATATTCTGTATTAAAACAGTAGTGTTTGCAAAGCGTTGTTTTTCGCGGAAGCTACAGTTCATGTAGTTAAAAATGGACCATTGGTTAAAACGTGGTTCAAATAAATAATACCTGGCATGAAATTAGTTTTTTTCTTATTTTTCACTCATGTCTACTCAACGCAATCTCAAGTGTAGAACACTTGTTAGACCAATACACTCTGTTTTTATTTTTTCCTGTCATTTTCAGTTGACAGTCAATTTTTACTTTTTTTAAGGAGTTTGTTGTACCAGGGCTTCTCAACGCTTCCCCTTAGGGGTCCGCCGGCTCTTTACAGGGGGCCACGGCCACCCTTCACCAAATCGTGTAAAATAATGAGTAAAATTATTGAACAAAAATGTGAAAATCAAATTCATCACTATTTATTTTTCGTGTGAAAAACATGTGGACTTTTATTTCAGGTCGTATTCCCAAGCAGCCTTTGCGGTTCCTAAGTGAGAACGTATACACAGTATAGTGCCGGAGAATGCGGCTTCTCTGATCGACTGTTTCGCAACAATACGGAGGTCATTTGTGCGCCGGCTCCCGGCGGTAGATGCGCTGAAACCTTTTACGCATGCGCGGAGCGAGCTTTGTCGACCAATCACAGCACTCGCTGGCACGTAAGCGGCCCCAGGCATCATTAAATGTTAAACTTGCTCTGTCAGTGCACTACCTATTTCATAAGTCGATTTTTGACTTTCAAGTTGTTTTCATTCATCTCTAAACCAAAGACTATTGATACTTCGGGGGGAGGGGGGGGGGACATTGAGAACATGGAACTTGCATTAGGAAGCCTTCAGTTCACATGTGTTTCGCTCTGAAATTTATAGTTACTGTGCTCTTTACTGTCTAGGGGTCCGCCATGGGTTTTCGACTGAAGAAGGGGTCCACCAGCTGAAAAGGTTGGGAAGCCCTGTGTTATACTAAACACCCAGATTTGAAGACAAAGATTGTGAACAGTAATCACAAATCTAACCATAAGAATGCTGGCTAAATTGAAAAAGTTTTAAGCTCAAAATTTTTTCAATAATGAATATGTGAATGTTTTGTCTAAGTACCAGAAATAGAAGACATATAAAAAGACTCTTAATTTGGCTTTTTTAGGTACTTGATCCTGTGATATGACAAGGTAGCAATCATGATCGATGAGGGGGTCCTCCAGAAAATTTTGTTGGGAACCCAAGTTGTAGTATAGCATCAGTTCTCACAATGTCCTGCCTACTACAAGAGAACGCTAATTAGTTTCCGTGCGGTCTGTTTCGGGCAGGAACAGAACGTGAGGGACCGGATAGAAACTCGCGTGGACAGAAGGCGAGCACCGGGGAGTGGCAAGTAGCCGCTTCGGCTGGTGCGGCGGGTAGTTAGTGGACTGCTGCGACAAGTGGCTCATTGCGGGACGCCGGCTGGCAGGGCGGTGCCGCAGGGTAAGTGCCGGGCACCACCCGCTACTCCAGACTCGCGCTTTCGCTGCCTCAGGACTACAGTCTGTCGCGCACTAGCGGAAACATTAGGTCCCCTTTAAGAAGACTGTGCCCTCCGAAGAGGACTTCAGTACTTCGCAACTGCTAATGTGCTAATAGTAAACTGCAGGAGCGTCTATAGAAAGGTCCCAGAACTGCTCTCATTAATAAACGGTCACAACGCCCATAGGGACAGAAAGTTGGCTGAAACAGTAAACAGTAATGAAATCCTGAACTCAGATTGGAATGTATACCGAAGAGACAGGCTGGAGATTGAAGGGGGAGTCTTGTTTATAGCGATAAGAAGTGCAATATTATCGAAGGAAATTGACGGAGATCCGAAATGTGAAATGATTTGGGTCAAGGTCACCGTTAAAGCAGGCTCAGACATGGTGATTGGAAGTTTCTATAGGCTCCCTGGCTCAGCAGCTGTTGTGGCTGAGCACCTGAAGGATAATATGGAAAATATTTCGAGTAGATTTCCTCACCATGTTACAGTTCTGGGTGGAGATTTTGATTTGCCGGATGTACACTGGGAGACTCGAAACCTCATAACGGGTGGAAGGGACAAAGAATCCAGTGAAACTTTTTTACGTGCTTTATCTGAAAACTACCTTGAGCAGTTAAACAGAGAACCGACTCGTAGCGATAACATATTAGACCTTCTGGTGACATACAGACCCCAACTATTTGAAACATTTAACGCGTAACAGGGAATCAGCGATCATAAAGCGGTTACTGCATCGATGATTTCAGCCGTAATTAGAAATATTAAAAAAGCTAGGAAGATTTTTCTGTTTCAACACAGAAGTTTTGTCTCAAATACAGATAGTGTTGAGGATCAGTGGACAAAGTTCAAAGCCATCGTACAATATGTGTTAGAAGAGTATGTCCCAAGCAAGATCGTAAGAGATGGAAAAGAGCCACTGTGGTACAACAACCGAGTTAGAAAACTGCTGCGGAAGCAAAGGGAACTTCACAGCAAACATAAACATAGCCAAAGCCTTGCAGACAAACAAAAATTACGCGACCGAAATGTAGTGTGAGGAGGGCTATGCGAGAGGCGTTCAATGAATTCGAAAGTAAAGTTGTATGTACTGACTTGGCAGTAAATCCTAAGAAATTTTGGTCCTATGTCAAAGCGCTAGGTGGATCAAAACAAAATGTCCAGACACTCTGTGACCAAAATCGTACTGAAACAGAGGGTGACAGACTAAAGGCCGAAATATTAAATGTCTTTTTCCAATGCTGTTTCACAGAGGAAGACTGCACTGTAGTTCATTCTCTAGATTATCGCACAGGTGACAAAATGGTAGATATGGAAATAGACGACAGAGGGATAGAGAAACAATTAAAATCGCTCAGAATACGAAAGGCCGCTGGACCTGATGGGATACCAGTTCGATTTTACACAGAGTACGCGAAGGAACTTGCCCCCCTTCTTGCAGCGGTGTACCGTAGGTCTCTAGAAGAGCGTAGCGCTCCAAAGGATTGGAAAAGGGCACAGGTCATCCCCGTTTTCAAGAAGGGACGTCGAACAGATGTGCGGAACTATAGACCTATATCTCTAACGTCGATCAGTTGTAGAATTTTGGAACACGTATTATGTTCGAGTATAATGAGTTTTCTGGAGACTAGAAATTTACTCTGTAGGAATCAGCATGGGTTTCGAAAAACACGGTCGTGTGAAACCCAGCTCGCGCTATTCGTCCACGAGACTCAGTGGGATATAGACACGGGTTCACAGATAGATGCCATGTTTCCTGACTTCCGCAAGGCGTTCGATAGAGTTCCCAATAGTCGTTTAATGAACAAAGTAAGAGCATAAGGACTATCAGACCAATCGTGTGGTTGGATTGAAGAGTTCTTAGATAATAGAACGCAGCATGGAGAGAAGTCTTCCGTAGTAAGAGTGATTTCAGGTGTGCCACAGGGGAGTGTCATAGGACCGCTGCTATTCACGATATACATAAATGACCTTGTGGATGACATCGGAAGTTCACTGACGCTTTTTGCAGATGATGCTGTGGTGTATCGAGAAGTTGTAACAATGGAAAATTGTACTGTAATGCAGGAGGATCTGCAGCGAATTGACGCATGGTGCAGGGAACGGCAATTGAATCTCAATGTAGACAAGTGTAATGTGCAGCGAATACATAGAAAGATAGTTCTCTTATCATTTAGCTACAAAATAGCAGGTCAGCAACTGGAAGCAATTAATTACATAAATTATCTGGGAGTAAGCATTAGGAGTGATTTGAAATGGAATGACCATATAAAATGAATCGTCGGTAAATCACATGCCAGACTGAGATTCATTGGCAGAATCCTATGGAAATGCAATCCGAAAACAAAGGAAGAAGGTTACAGTACGCTTGTTCGGCCACTGCTTGAATACTGCTCAGCAGTGTGGGATCCGTGCCAGGTAGGGTTGATAGAAGAGATAGAGAAGATCCAACGGAGAGCAGGGCGCTTCGTTACAGGATCATTTAGTAATCGCGAAAGCGTTACGGAGATGATAGATAAACTCCAGTGGAAGACTCTGTAGGAGAGACGCTCAGTAGCTCGGTATGGGCTTTTGGTAAAGTTTCGAGAACATACCCTCACCGATGAGTCAAGCAGTATATTGCTCCCTCCTACGTATATCTCGCGAAAAGACCATGGGGAAGAAATCAGAGAAATTAGAGCCCACACAGAAGCATACCGACAATCCTTCTTTCCACCAACAATACGAGACTCGAATGAGAACCGATAAAGGTACTCAGGGTACCCTCCGCCACACACCATCAGGTAGCTTGCCGAGTATGGATGTAGATGTAGATGTAGATGCGCGTAAATTTTTGAAGCCGTATTTATTAATTACTGTTTCAAAAATAAGAAATGGCTTTTCAGAGACCCTTACCAGGCAGAAACTTTTGTTGATCTGCATAATTTAAGAAAGCAACGTGTTACAACGTACAACAAAATCTTAATGCCGTTCTTCTTTAAGTGTGTGATCCCCAGTTCCTTAATGTCTTCTTCTGCTTCAGTGATCCACTTTGTCTTGTTTTTGCTATTTTTACTATTTTAAAGATATGTTTTGTGAACCTGCTTTTATTCATCCTGCTGATATGTCCATAAAATTTCATCCTTCCCTTTCTAATGGTGTCTGTTATTGTTTCTACGTCTTTGTAAATCTCTCTAGATGGCTTCTTCATCCAAATTCCTTCCCGAAACACTGGTCCATATATTTTTCTCAGAATTTTTCTTTCCTGCTTTTCAGTCACTCTGATCTTCGTATGATCGTGAATTACTGTAGTTTGTGCAGCATAAAGTGCTTCTGGTAGGACTACTATGTTGTAATGCCTTAGTTTCGCATTGACAGGAATAGATTTCTTATTATAGTGATTGCAAGTGTGCTTATATGCTTTTTGTAATCTGGAGATTCTATCTTTATTGACTATTGAGTTCAGTCCTGATGGTTGGATTATCTCTCCCAGACATCTTAATTGGGCAGCTTGTGCCACTTTCCCGTACTGAGTAGTAATGGGGAGATTATCTACAGCTTTGTTTCCCATACACTGTGTTTTCTCTTAGGAGATTTGTAGCCCAGTTTTCTGTGAGATTTAGTGTGGTTTTTCCAATGCAAGTTTGGCTTCCTGTCTATTGCTCCTTAGAATGGCACGATCGTCCGCAAAAGCCACAGATTTCCTCTTTTACTTTTAACTAGTTGGGAGCCCTAATAACAATTCTCTGCTGTTTTTTAATCCCGAGCTGAACTCCTTTTATTGTCTTTTCCCATGTCCTCACAATTTTTTTTAAGAATCATGTTAAACAGAATGGGGGACATTCCATCTCCTTGGCGAACACCAGTATGGATATGAAATGCTTCTGATGTTTGTCCCATGAATTTATCTTTGGAGGTTGTATCTGTTAATGCCTGTTGAATAATTGACCTTGTTTTCCAGTGAACCCTGAACTCCTCTAAAGAGTGAAATAATGTTTGTCGATCTATTGAATCGTAAGCCTTTTTAAAATCGACAAAAGTTACCACAGTATTTCTACATCTTCTCATTAGCAAAAATATATACGTTCATAGTAAATGTCACAATCTTAGGTGAGAAGAACCCCTAAGACCTAAACATCGATGAGAAATGCTTCAAAGGAATGTCCTCTTTTACTTTTAACTACTTGGGAGCCCTAATAACAAATGATAACAGTATTGGAAAGGCTGTAAGGGAAAGAATACATACATGTCAGAGGTATGGACGTTCACAGAACATGACAAAAATGTTCTAATAACCTTTGAGCGGAAAATACTGTGCAAAATCTATGGTCCAAAAAGGAAGAAAGAAGGCTGGAGAAAACTCTACAACGCCGAATTACAAGTATTAATACAAGATGGGGACATAGTAAAATTTTTGAATTCACAGCGAATACGATGATGGCTAGGACACGTAGAGAGAATCGCAGGGGATAGAACTCCAAAGGAAATGATGAAAGGTATGTTCCATCTAGCTAGGCGAAAAGGAGAACTAGAAGAAGATGGACTGAAGACGTAATAATGGACCTCACCAGTATTGGAGTCCGGGGGTGGTAAAGAACAACAAACTACAGAGAACCGTGGAGTATAATGGTTGAAGAAGTCAAGGATCACCAAGGGCTGTAGCGATGAAAAAGTTACCGTTTCGGAAATGCTTCCACCCTAGGTCAGAAAACCATTGAACGGTCCCTTTTCGCCCTTTAGAAAAAAGGCTCCGTCTCAGCATTATGACAGCGACTGCAATCCTTTCCGCGCCCTCCCAAATCGCTTTATCTACTATCCACCTTTGGTACCGCCACCTGCTAACTGTGAGTGGTTATTGCACGTGGATTTCGAACTTGGGCGGTACTCATATTCGCGTGACCGAAACGTGTCTAAACATGACTTACATTCTCACAGTAGTAAGAAAGAGAAAGATATACAATCGCACCAAAAATTATTGGCACATGTGCGTACTTATCGTTGCTGTTACAAACTCCGCGCCTTCTGGTACACAGCACATGTACGTGCTACCTCACATACCAGTCATTACAATTCTGCCCACAGGGCCTACCATTAACAAAGAAATGCATTGTTAAAGACAAACATGTATCTCCTTTGCACACAAAAAGTATTGGCACAGAGCGAGTCTTCTCGGTATATTGCTGGGTTTTCAGGTACCGGAACGGCATCTGCTGACACAATAGACACTGCGTGTTGTTGCGGCCCAGTCGCTAGTATCTTGCTGTATTGCGCGATAGTGGTCAGCATGGGGCCGAAGAAGAAGGAACATTCAGTGGCGTTGCGTGAGAGAGTGGCTATTGCTCCATTCACAAGGGAGAATCTATCGACAAATCGGAGCCGAAATGTCTGTTAGCTACACCACGGTACAAGCCGTCATTCATATATGTATAACGAGATTGGAACAACAGTGAATAAGCGTCGTCCTGGACATCCAAAAGTGCTTACAACCCGAGAGCGTCACCGTATCATCGCACTTGCTGGAAGGAACCTGCTACAAGTGCAGCAACTATTGATGAGGTTGTTCAGGGAACGTCCGACAAGACGGTTAGTGTTGAAACTATAAGAAATGTGTTGAATGAGGCTGACATGCATGGTCGTTCTCCCAGGAAAGAGCCATACATATCGGAAATTACATCAGCAAGCTAATGGACTTTTGGAACACTGTGATATTTAACGACGAATCGAAGTTCAATGTGTTCGGATTTGATGCAAGAAAGAAAGTTTGGCGCAAGTCGAATGCTCCCCTCGACATCAAACACATGCATCCCACAGTCAAACACTTTGCGGGCGGTATCATGGTCTGAGCTGTATGGCTGCGTCCGGCTTTGGAAATCTAGCTGTAATCCACGGTACAATGGATCATATACGATACATTGACGTGTTGCGAGGTAATTTACACGCTAGTGCACAGACATTGGACCTTTCTGGGGTGTTTCAAATGGCTCTGAGCACTGTGAGACTTAACTTCTGAGGTCATCAGTCCCCTAGAACTGAGAAATACTTAAACCTAACTAACCTAAGGACATCACATACATTCATGCCCGAGGTAGGATTCGAACCTGCGGCCGTAGCAGCAGCGCGATTCCGGACTGTAGTGCCTAGATCCGCTCGGCCACAGCGGCCGCAACATGCTTCTTAACAAAGGCATTGCAATGTCGTACTCATCCGCTGATAACAGGCAGCGCCTTTCCACTAAAATATATGGGAATTACGCAATGAGCGGAGAGTGTAGATTGTGACGCATGAACGATGACATATAGATGTTTGCACCTCGCTGTGAACCAAAATGGTTAAGGCGACCACCCGCGTTTCCAGCAAGACAACGACCTAAAACATACCGCCATGAAAACCCGGGAGTGGTTGCTGTACAATGCCCCCAGAAGGGTTCTAACACCACCTCAGAGCCCTGATTTGAACCCCATTGAGAACCTGTCGGCTCATCTTGACACACAATTAAAAAAAAGCGGTCCGTCCGGCAAAAACGGAGAAAGTGCTCCTGGAGGAATGGTCGAAAATTACCCCTGATATGACCTGGAATTTAATAAAGAGCATTCCTAGGCGTTTACGTTCTGTTATAGATGCCAAGGGGACGCACACTAGCTACTAGAAGGTGAACATCAATAAAGAAAACGAACACACTGTCCCATTCATACGCGTGTTACAATACCTTTTTGGATGCAGAAGAGCGATGTTTATTTTCATAACACTGTATGCTACTTTACGGACAGGTGATTTGGACATACTTGTAACCTATGTAATGTAAGGTGGCACGTGTCTGGGTTCTGTTCTGAAATATATGTTACCACTAAAATGTAACTGTGCCAATACTTTTCGGTGCATTGTACGAAGTACTACCGCTGACCCATCAAGGTGCTCTCTCCCTCTCTCTCTCTTTCTCTTTCTCTCCTTCCCTCCCACTGTATCTATCTAAATTTATTTCACTGTCGTAGAGACAGATACCAATAAACGTCTTCTCAAGTGTTGTGCTGCCGAAGCAAATGCGAAAATGCTGTTCTTTCCAATTACGGCGTAACCGAGACGCCGGCAGCGGAAGCAGTAGCAGCAGGCGCATCGACCAGCGCCGGGTGTCAGCTTTCCGCTCGCCACGCCACACGAGTGCCCGTCAGACACTGTACACTGGCTGCTGCTTCCCCCATTAGCGCCGATCTCCTCCCACACTCGCAGCCGCTGTGAACGTCTGCCCAGTCCCATTATACCCGCCCAGAGCACTAACGACGCTGTCACTTGCGGATGTCCGGTCCACAATTCTTTCAAGCTCACTTCTAGTAGAAGTCTCCTGACTATAGGTGGGCAAACTCGTTCATCCTTGGGAACTAGTTCACTGGTGACCGCTCTTTTTTAGAAACTGACCATTATTACTCGTTCACCGTTCATTTGTGTTTGGTCTGTGGTTCTTATGAAAAATAGAAAACTAATAGCATAGGTGACTGAGGATGGTAGGTGCCAAGAGGGGCCACTAGCTCCCCCCCCCCCCCCCCCCCCCCGACTGGAGTCCAGAGTTTACCAAATTCTCACACACTTGTACAAGTAATTTTCGAGACTCTACAAAAGACCTCGTTTAAATTACAATTAAATGAACACCCTTAGCTGCTTACAGTCGTTGACATACGTCGACGGGGACAGACGAAAATGTGTACCCCTACCGGGACTCGAACCCGGGATCTCCTGCGTACATGGCAGACGCTCTATTTATCTGAGCCACCGAGGACACAGAGGATAACGTGACTGCAGGGATTTATCTCTGGCACGCCTCCCGCGAAACCCACATTCTCCACGCATTGTCCCGCACTACATTCGTAGTGTCCCCGCCCATTATACTCATTACTCGCGGCGCGTTGCCGATTCTCGTAAGAGTTCGGGCTCTGTTTGTGCATTCGCACAGAAGAAGAAGATGGTCAAGTGGCCGGTGAGTCTTAACTATATATATACTAAGATGGTATCTCTTCTTTCGGAGCCCGCATCTCGTGGTCGTGCAGTAGCGTTCTCGCTTCCCGCGCCTGGGTTCCCGGGTTCGATTCCCGGCGGGGTCAGGGATTTTCTCTGCCTCATGATAGCTGGGAGTTGTGTGTGGTCCTTAGGTTAGTTAGGTTTAAGTAGTTCTAAGTTCTAGGGCACTGATCACCATAGATGTTAAGTCCCATAGTGCTCAGAGTCATTTTCTTCTTTCGGAGTTTCGCGGGAGGCGTGCCAGTGATAAATCCCCGCAGTCGCGCTATCCTCTGTGTCCTTGGTGGCTCAGATGACTAGAGCGCCTGCCATGTAAGCTGGAGATTCTTGGTTCGAGTCCGGGTCGGGGAACACATTTTCGTCTGTCCCCGTTGACGTATGTCAACGCCTGTAAGAAGCTGAGGGTGTTCATTTCATTGTAATTTCATTCTAACCAGCTGCAGGGTCACCGATCTTAGTATATACATCTCGTTAATAATATAAGGTGGCTCACGAAATACAGGCACCGAGTACAGAGTGCTCGCCAATTACGTACGATCTGTTGACCGCTACGAGCAGAATAGATAAACATGTAGTAATTAGGCAGTAAAGAAATAACAAATAAGCTAATGCAAACAACAACTTCGAAACAATAGATAATTGGTGGACGACAATGAGCAGTCTAGTATTCGGGGTCGATTTTTCGTGCGCCACCCTGTACCACTGAAATAATATTGTAGAAGTTAACATATTCTCTTTACAAAGTGTGACACCAGACACTCTATTATGGAGCGCGGGCTTAATTCGGTTGTAAGCCGGTCTCCCTTCCATAACAATGAACATGCCCTTTTACCTTAGATCCAAAAAAAGAACTATAAATAGAAAGCCGAGACTGAAGTGAACTTTGAAAGACCGTACCATACAATTCGTTCCTCGCTCCTTGCTTTCATCTTGGTGAACCGTTCCTTTGGACCCGTTGGTTCGCGAACGACCCATCTCTACTCCTGACGAAAGGACGCAGATGTGGCACTGGTTGGATTACGGTGCCACGTAGCTAACCCTACCCGCCCCTTTTTCAATAGCATCTGTGTTTTTAATGGCATCAGCAAACTCCCTCCACACCACCACCACCGTTTCTCTAAAAATCTGACTCCCATGGATAAAATCTTCATGGAAAGTTACTCACCCATCTCAATGTTTATGATATCTCCCGAACTACGCTGTGTTGCAGTATCTTTGTTGTTAAGAAGAAAGATGAAATGTTTCTTCGGACATGAATGTATGTCCAAAGGAACGGGCACTAAGGCGATACATGGAATAGACTCGCAGTTGCCAATATATTTCATGTATTGCCGCAGTTGCGAATATGAACTATCATGAGCTACTTCGTAAGCCCTCGTCGCCAGTTTTGTGAGGGCCTCGTCGCTACTGTTCTGCAGCCCGAGTTTGTGAGTTCGTAAAACGGCTTCTGGTGCAGCACACCGCTACGACGATTTCTCCCTGCCACTATCACACAACTGTGGAATGACTTTATAAAATTAATAGTCGGTAAAGCAGATGCCAGACTGAAATACATTGGAAGAATCCTAAGGATATGGAGTCCGAAAACAAAGGAAGTAGGTTACAGTGCACTCGTTCGCCCACTATTTGAATACTGCTCACCAGTGTGGCATCCGTACCAAATAGGTTTGATAGAAGAGATAGAGAAGATCCAACGGAGAGCAGCGCGCTTCGTTACAGGATCATTTAGTAATCGTGGAAACGTTACGGTTATGATAGACTCCAGTGGAAGACTCTGCAAGAGAGACGCTCAGTAGCTCCGTACGGGCTTTTGTTGAAGTTTCGAGAACATACCTTCACCGTGGAGTCAGGAAATATATTGCTCCCTCCTACGTATATCTCGGGAAGAGACCATGGGGATAAGATCAGAGAGATTAGAGCCCACACAGAGGCATACCGACAATCCTTCTTTCCACGAACAATAAGAGACTGGAATAGAAGAGAGAACCGATAGAGCTACTCAAAGTGCACTGCGCCACACACCGTCAGGTGGCTTGCGGAGTATGGATGTAGATGTCAGGTAACATGGTACGAGAACGAAGATTCTACAACACTCCAACAAATTAGTACGGAAGTCACACAAATGAGTTTCAAAGGTTTACTTACCTTTGTGATTGATTTAAGGAAGTCTGCAACACTGCTTGAAATATAACACAAAAGAATCCGCGATGTGTGGCCGCGTGGTTTAACGCGTCATGTCACGAAATGCGCTCCCCTTCCCAGTGGAGGTTCGAGTCCTCCCTCGGGCGTGGATGTGTGCGTTATTGTTAGTATAGGTTAGTTTAAGTAGTGTGTAAGTCTAGGGATCACTGACCTCAGCAGTTTGGTACCTTAGGAATTCACACAAATTTGAACATTTTTAACAAAAAAAGGCCCTCAATGGCTAAGCGCAAATAATCGTAGGTAGACTTCAGAGTACACAGGAAGCCCTATTTACAACAACTGTCTCCTCACTTCTAAGAATTCACTAAACAAGGTTCCTGAGTAAGTGAGCCCCGGACGATGATGTATAACCAAATGGGCAAGACCTGCACTTCTGTCTTCCGAGTTAGCTTCTGTGCGTTGTCGTCCAGTTATTAGCGGACTGTGCTCGGCCGGCAATTGGCCGAAGCCAAGTCGATATATTCATCCTCAGCGCCACCCGTGGCGTAAATGGTGAATCTCTACGTCACTGGCATCAGCTTGCATCTTTGCGCCTGTGGTGCTTTCGCTCTTGCTGTCTCTATATCAGCTGTATAAGGGAATCACGACTGTGGAAATTTGTACCGAAGCGGCACTCGAACCAGGGTTTCCCGCTAAACGCGGATGGTTGCCTTAACCACTTTGGCTCTCCGTGCCGGCCGTGGTGGCCGAGCGGTTCTAGGCGCTACAGTCCGGAACCGAGCGACCGCTACGTCGCAGGATGAATTCTGCCTCGGGTATGGATGTGTGTGAGGTCCATAGGTGAGTTAGGTATTAGTAGTTCTGAGTCCAGGGGACTGACGACCTCAGAAGTTAAGACCCATGGTGCTCAGAGCCATTTGAATCATTTGGCTCTTCGTGCACGGCTGACGGCCAGGTGCAAACAACCATACGTCTTAGATCATGCGTCACAGCCTGCACTCTGCGTTCATTACGTAATTCCCATATATTTTAGCTGAACGTCGCTGCCTGGTGTCAGCGGATTAATACGCCATTGCAAGGGTTCAAATGGCTCGGAGCACTATGGGACTTAACATGTGAGGTCATCAGTCCCCTGGGTTTAGAATTACTTAAACCTAACTAACATAAGGACATCACACACAAACATGGCCCAGGCAGGATTCGAACCTAAGACCGTAGCAGCAGCGCGGTTCCGGACTTAAGCGCCTAGAACCGCTCTGCCACAGCGGCCAGTGTTGCAATGCCTTTGGTAAAAAGCATGTTGCACTGTGCCTTCAAACACGCACGTATGTCCGGAGGAACAGGTACTGAGCAACAGCCGTTATGAAATACGTAAAAGGTTTTCGCAGTTGCAGCCGGGTCGTGTATCTGCGATTACAGCGTGTGACGCAGGAACAACGACATACAGCCGTCAAGCCATGAGTGGTGCACTGATAGCCGAAGCGGTAAGGAGGAGGTCGAGTCAGAACAGGCAGTCTGCACACTCAGGAGTTCAGTGTCGATTTGAAAAACTCCACTCCAGGTTCGAATCCTGTCTCGGGCATGGATGTGTGTGATAGCCTTTGGTTGGTTAGGTTTAAGTAGTTCTCAGTTCTAGGGCACTGATCACCTCAGAAGTTAAGTGCCACAGTGCTCAGAGCCATTTGAACCATTTTTTGTTGTGCAATAGCCAGTCTGCTCTCTTCCTTCTTGAAACTAAAAGCGGCACACGGTTATGGATTCTAACATCTCCCAGTAGCGTTCTGACTTGACTTCCCGACGCTTTTGTTTGCGTTACGAGCCGCTGAATATGCAACATAATCTCAGGAAACTTTGTACTCACCTGACGCCAAAATAACATTTACGTCATTCACTGGTGACAACACATTGACGACCTGTATCAGCGTGTGGAATCATCTTCGAGACGCAATACAGGAACGATTCTGCATGCTACTGATTCGAGAAATCCTCAGTAGGTTTCCATAGGTACTGGTACCGTCATAGGTCACGCAGCCGGCCGTAGTGGCCGAGCGGTTCTAGGCGCTACCGTCTGGAACCACGCGGCCGCTGCGGTCGCAGGTTCGAATTCTGCCTCGAGCATGGGTGTATGTGATTTACTTAGGTTAGTTAGGTTTAAGTAGTTCTAAGTTATAGGCGACTGATAACCACAGCAGTGAAGTCCCATAGCGCTCAGAGCCATTTGAATCGTTTTTGAACAGGTCACGCAGTTCCTGTACGAGTAAACTACGGGATGGTCGTTTGCCGGAGCGGGGCTGGTGTCTGACAGCGCCCCAGCTGTGCTCTGTCGGTTTCAGATCAGGGGAATTCGGTGGTCAAGGCATCAACGTGACTTTGCAAAAACAGACATAATGTCTGATAGGGTAGCCGCAATAAGTGATTTTACATTGTTACTCATAATCCGTCTTGATGGCAAAATGTTTATTCATATGACCCGTTTCGGTTCCTCTAGAACCATCTTCAGACTTGATATTTCGGTTACAGGAGTAACCCGTCCAAACAAAGCAACTTTCTTGCGACACAGCATGTGAAAGTTGCTGTGTTTGGACGGGTTACGCCTGTAACCGGAATATCAGATCTGAAGATGGTTCTAGAGGAACCGAAACATGTCATATGAATTAACCTTTTTGCAATTAGGACGGATTATAAGTAACACTGCTTCAACGTGAGTTCACTGTCAAGCTCCTCAAACCACTGTCGCACGATGTTGGTTTTGTGAGTCGAACTGTTATCGTGTTGGAAAATGCCCTTGCCGTCAGGGACGTCATGAAACACGAATGGATACAGATGGTCCGCAATATTCACTTGGTCCATAGCAGTCAAAATGCCTTCGATTCCCATGTCTCGTGGAATACCAGATGAATATGCCCTATGTCATAACATTACCACTTCAGTCTCGAATCCATGGCATGGTGCATGTTAACGCCTTATCAGGAAATGACCATGGATCCAGTGTAATACGAAGGGTGATTCACCCAGCCATGTCAAACCTCGATGGACTCATGCCAGCGGCAATCCTAGGTGATGATTTTTTTGTGTTTAAATGGGAACTGAAACGCCTGGGCTAGCAGGACAGAGGTTGTGGAAAGGGGCAAAATGAGTTCCTGTCAGTTGCACTCAACATACAAACTTTATTTATCAACACACAATATTACAACAAGGATGCAAAACACTCAAAACTTTAATCGACCTCCTTTGATTAACTTTATATCGGCTGAAGGCCACATTCAAAATCCAAGACACAAGGCTTAAGCAAACTTGAAATACAAGGTTCATCTGGAGGTGTCGCCCAAGAATATTTTCTAAATCTTCAATCAAATCCGCTGAAGGCCTTAGCAATTTCATTTTAATGGCACTAGGCTGTATGTCGCATGTTAAGCAATAAGAGGAGTTTCAATCAAAAAGTAGGCCTTATCTTCAAACATTTCATGAAAATTGGTCTGAAGGCCCCATTCAAAACCATACCAATCTTATGCCTTAAGGGCAAGAGAAGAAGATTAATTTAAGAGATATTAAAACTCGGTTGAAAGCAGCTCACCAACAAATAATTTAAAGCCTTATGTCCTAGAAAGAAGAGTTTCAATTTTAAAGAGCAGAGGGCCATATCTTAAAACATTTCATATACAATAAATCGTTCAGATGGCTCTGAGCCGTATGGGACTTAACATCTGAAGTCATCAGTTCTCTAGACTTAGAACTACCTAAAGCTAACTAACCCAAGAGCATCACACACGTCCATGCCCCAGGCAGGATTCGAACGTGCGACCATAGCACATAGAACCACTCGGTCACAGCGGCCGACTTATACAATAGCAATCTCATACCTTAAGAGCAAGATAAGGACATTAATTTAAGAGATATTGTCGGCTGAAAGCCACACATCAACCAAATATCAAAATTCAAACAGGGAAATTACTACATAAAACACAAGTAACAGCGCTCAGAAGTTTCCAAGGGTCAGCCTGGGATAGTAACACTAACGCCCGTTTAGGTGAGACAGGCAGCCTGACAACGACTTCTTAATCTGGAGGGAACCAAACCAACAGACAGCCGACCGACCAATCAACCAAATCAGTTCCGCTCCACACAACCAGTTAAACGACCACAAGATTTCAATACACGACACAAAGAATATTTGCGCCCACAACGTGCAACAACACCTCAGCTTTCGAACTACACGCCGCACTGTACAGCATCAACACGACGAGGAAAATACACTGCCTAAACTTACGTCAACGACCAGAGCAGGTAACCGGAACGTCAACGGCTACAAGGCAAACGATACCACTGGTGAACTTCCGTAACAGGGAAAAAAATTACGTTAAATTGCACAGGAAGACGGCTAGAATCTTATCCGACTTAAATACACGCAAGTTGTTTCTCGCGGGAATGTCACAAAAGCGACAACCAGGATCAAACAAAGAAATGTGAACAGTTGAGGCTCGATTGTAAGTTAAGCGAGGACTCAGATTTCATGTCCAAGATCGGTGGGTGACGAACTTCCTAGCACTCGTAAGCAGCGCCTCACATTCCGACCGCGCTTGCACGCCGCCAGCGGCTCCAATCCGACGACGCTCGACGGGAGCTTGCTGGTCCGTCCGCGACTGCTGCTCCGTCCCGACTGCACTGCTGCTGCGTCTCCCACTCACTGACAACCCGACACACGACGACCCGGAAATACTGTCGGTCGCTCCAGAGATGGTACGACACTGCGCTTATCGACACACGCTGCTGCTGCTGCCACTCGCGGGCAAGTAAGGCAGGAAGTTAGTGACGCAAGTAAATGGAACAGGTAAAGGAGGCGGCCCTGCCGTAATAGAAGATGACAAACAATTAATGGGACGAACACGGGCCTTGCACTATCAGGCAAATGTGTGTCGTATGGTCCGGAAGCTCATGTTCACTGAAATGTGCGCTTCTGCACGTTGGGGCCTGCACTAGCACTATATGTTGTCGTCAGATCTGCCACAGATCACCTCCAACTGATGATGGACTTTCTAGACACTGTCCTTACACACATGTTCACGACTGCAGCACGCGAACAGCCGATTACCATCGCGATTTTCGAGATTCTGTTAGTATGTTTGAATCTTATGCTTTGTCTCTTTTATTCTTGCGGATTAGCTTCGCCGTTTTCGAGATGCTGTTACAAATTGGTAGCACTAGTATTTTTGATGATTAATAGTTTCAAGTTTTATTTTGTATGAAACTGTCTTCGCTGCCTCCATCCTTTCCTTCTACCAAACGAATAAGAATTTCCCTTCCCTCCCATTTCCATCTCAGCTTCTGAATACTCTCTGGCTCCTGATATCGTCCTTTATCTGTCTATTCTTCCCTTATTTCCATTCAAACGATATTTATGAGAAGTGCTAAGCACTCTTTTATTGTCCTCAATCATCTCTCATTATTTACCTTAAATAATTTCATTTACACATGACACAATTGCTCTTCGTCAAAGCAGTGATATACAGGGTATAATTAAATTTTCCTTGAACCATTCGAGTATCATATTTATCTACAGTAACGTCAGCAGCACAAGAAATGGATTGTAATTTGTGCTTCATCCATGACTTGAACCTTGGTCTCCTTCGTTACTAGGCAGGTGTGACACCATTACGCCACTGAAGTGGCATAAGAAACTCAGCCGCATGGATTACCTTAGTCCAACGCACCTGTCTAGTAAACAAGGAGACACGGCTTCCAGTCACGGCTACGGCACGAACTGTAACTCATTTCTTGCGTTACGATCAAGCGCCGGCACGTCGGCCTGGAACGTAACAGCAGACGGCTGTGAGGTGACGTCAGCCAATAGCCAATAGGACGACACCACGACTGGAGCGGCCTCTACATGAAGGAAATACAAGCAGTGGAAGAAGAGCCGTTATACAAACGCTACAGCAGTGACTTTTTGAACTGTATTCTTTTACTTGCATTGAAGTTGTATATGCTGAAGGACATTGATTATTTGCATGTCGCCATTTCCTTGCGACCCATGTTTGTGAATACGCGAAGTTAAATATTGTCAATTTAACTTACTGTAAAAATCTCCATTAATACGAGTTGCTTGAATTATCACCTAGCGATCGAGGAAACAGCTTCCCGTGCACCCTATGTTAGACGAGTGTGCAGGATACTATATCTCTCCAGACTCACCTTAACCTTTTTGCCACATGGTGTAACCAGTGGATTCTGAAAATCAATCCTTCCAAGACACAGGCTATCATTGTACGTCATACCACTCGCTCCTTCTGGCTCCTGGATTTCTCCCTTACCATCTGCGCCCGTCCTGTCCACCTCTCCCCCACCCTCACCCACCTTGGCCTCACCATTGACCGTACCTCACCTGGATCCCTCATCTCCACTCCATCCAATCCAAAGCCCACAACAGCCTCCGACTCCTCAAACTCCTCTCTGGCCGGACATGAGGGTTGCACCCCTGTACCATCCACCACAACTACAAATCCTTAATCCGTCCCATCCTCTGTTAAGCCACTCCCACCTGGGTATCTGCCCCCCCCCCATATTCTATAAGTTCCTCCAGTTCCTTGAGCATCATGCACTCCACTTCTCCTTCTGTATACGCCTCCCGGCCCTCACGTGGATCCTCTATGACCTCATTCCTGTCCCCCACCTGCTCCTGTTCTTCAAACGTATCCACATCCTCTACACCTCCAGCCGCCTTGATCCCCCTCACCCCCTGGTTGCTCCTCTCCTCTCCCACCCCCGCCCACTGCCATGTCTTCACTGTTGTCCCCCCTACCCTCCATCTCTACACCCTTCATCTCCTTTCCCAAAGTGGCTTCCATGAACTCCCCATCCCAGATGACGCCCTGTCTGCCTCCATTTATCCCTCCTATCAACTCTGATCCTCACCCCTTCTCTTTTCCTCTGTCCTTTTCCTGGGCTCCCTCTCCCTCCTCCCATCCTCTTTTTTTTCCCCTACCCTCTCTCTGCCCCCTTCTCTCCCCTGAGTCCTTTTGCATTTCCCTCCTCTGCCTTTTCCAATTCCCTCTCACGTCTGCCCTGCCCCTCCCCTCTTTATGAGTCCTCTCCCCCTTTGGTTCCCCCTTTTTCGTTTTTCCTCTCCTCCCTCCTTGTTCCCCCCCCCCCCATCTGCCCAGGTCCCCCCGCATCTGCCCTCAGCTATGGTGTGTTACCTTTGTGCCGACATTTTAGAACAGTGTTGACTGTGAGTGTTCAGTGTCGTGTGTCTTCTCTGAAGTGCTGCGAACCGACATCATACTGTCGCCGGGTGTGAAACCAGACTGTCACCATGTTTTTTTAATTGTTTGTCTACTGTGTTCCTGTCTGCTTCCTGTGTGTTTTATTAGCTTTGCCACCCCTTTGATTTATGCTTTAACTTTCCACTGTTTTCCGGCGTTTTACAATTTCAGTCACCGTTTTATCGCCTGCTTTTATTGTTTTTTAATCTTCTTTCTTACGTTTTAAAAGTCTGTAAGTTGCAGAGCAGCGTGATAAGCTGATGCCGATTTCGGGGGGAATCGAAATTCAATCAAGCAAAAAACAAAAACAAAAAAAGGTACTAAATCTTGATCTTCTATCATTATCGTTGATATGCGGGGAGATAAAGCTGCTCTAACTGCTGGGTTGTATGCAAGCCGCATCGCCTTCAAATACCGCACACAAAATTTTCATATTCTCTCCTTCTCTCCTTCTCGTTATATGCCAATTATTACTCCAACACAAAAATGAACAGGTCCTTTTTGTATGAAATTTAATAACAACTTGGAAACTATGGTCTGCAGCGAAAATGTATCCCAGTAAAACATTTAACTACATTGAATTCCCTACATTCCGTTCATTTTTTTTCTATAGGATTAATCGTTCGCGCACAGTGAGCGGGACTAAATCAAAATCTTGCGAATGATATTTGAAGGCGTTTCGGGCTGCGTAAAATACAGTGGAACGTGCAGCTAAACTACGTTCGTTGTTTATCCTCAAAGGAGCAATTTAGCGTAGAAATATATCGCGACACGGATATATATTGCTCACAAATGTAAACGGAAAGATTACTGTCACACATGGGCGTGGTGCATGCTGTGTGTTGAAGGTTCAGAGTGGCACTTTCGGTAACTACGTTTCTTTTTTATTTTATTTTTTTTTTGGGGGGGGGGGGGAGGGGGGGAATGGTTTGATGCGGCCCGCCACGAATTACTTTCCTGTGCTCACCTCTTCACCTCAACGTAGCACTTGCAACCTACGTCCTCAATTATTTGCTTCACGTATTCCAATCTCTGTCTTCCTCAGTTTTTGTCCTCTACAGCTCCCTCTAGTACCATGGAAGTCATTCCCTCATGTCTTAGCACATGTCCTATCATCCTGTCCCTTCTCCTTATCAGTGTTTTCCACATATATCTTTCCTCTCCGATTCTGCGTAGAACCTCCTCATTCCTTACCTTATCAGTCCACCTAATTTTCAACATTCGTCTATAGCACCACATCTCAAATGCTTCGATTCTCTTCTGTTCCGGTTTTCCCACAGTCCATGTTTCACTACCGTACAATGCTGTACTCCAGACGTACATCCTCAGAAATGTCTTCCTCAAATTAAGGCCGGTATTTGATATTAGTAGAATTCTCTTGGCCAGAAATGCCTTTTTTGCCATAGCGAGTCTGCTTTTGATGTCCTCCTTGCTCCGTCCGTCATTGGTTATTTTACTGCCTAGGTAGCAAAATTCCTTAACTTCGGTGACTTCGTGACCATCAATCCTGATGTTAAGTTTCTCGCTGTTCTCATTTCTACTACTTCTCATTACCTTCGTCTTTTTCCGATTTACTCTCAAACCATACTGTGTACTCATTAGACTGTTCATTCCGTTCAGCAGATCATTTGATTCATCTTCACTTTCACTCAGGATAGCAATGTCATCAGCGAATCGTATCATTGATATCCTTTCACCTTGTATTTTAATTCCACTCCTGAACCTTTCTTTTATTTCCATCATTGCTTCCTCGATGTACAGATGTACAGATCCTTACTTATCCTTAACGGATGTATATCTCATCACAAAATAAATGATTATGAAACACATTGTGCTATGTACTTTGTGGGCAAGTAGCACGTATCGATATCTTAGCCTTCGGCATAATTTATACTGTATAATAGCAAGTTTTCACAACTTACAGATTCAGACGTCTGCATTACATCAAATGACGGTTATCGAGTTTACTGAAATTGTGTTATGTGAACATAGACAACCGGTTACAATAAGAACAATACAATCGTATAATGGCTGAAACAATACTATATGAATATGTGCAGTATAATCAGTATTTTAGTGTTTATCCTATGGAAGCGTACTAATTGACTGCAAACAGGGTGTACCAATCGTATACTGCTGAGACACAGACATGAATTTCACGTTTTGTATTTGGAGATGGCCATGTGGTTTGTAACCAGTAGAGAATAAGGTTATTTAATTCAGCAACTCAAGGTGTTAGTCACAGTGTCTTTTCCAAGTCTAACAGCCATGGAGCAACGTCTATCGAGAATACTAACCAGGATGATTAATTGACATTTGCGGCATTGTCATGCCCGAAACCGTGTAACTCTTTTATATCATTAAACAGCAATCAGCCGGGAACATACATACTCTCCAAGCGGTTTCTATAAATAAGATGCCTAGTGCCCTTACCCAAAAGTGTTGTGTACAAGACAATAATTCTCACTGCCCATAGTGCAAAGCCCATCTTATTACCTAATGGTACACTGAACACGTTACGGCAAGATTGGGTAATTGTTCCGGCCGGTGTGGCCGAGCGGTTCTAGGCGCTTCAGTCTGGAACCGTGAGACCGCTACGGTCGCAGATTCGAATCCTCCGTCGGGCATGGATGTGTGTGATGTACTTAGGTTAGTTAGGTTTAAGTAATTCTAAGTTCTAGGGGACTGCTGACCTCAGATGTTAAGTCCCATAGGGCTCAGAGCCTTTTTTTTGAGTAATTGTGCTCAGCGTGTACCCATACACAGCCAGTATTTGCAGTCTGCGATAGATATAACAACTTCTGACTACTGCTGCTCTTTTCTGATTCCTGTAAGTAACAAACATGAATAAGAAGACAAGCATGATCTGAGATGTGGAATAATGTGAAGTAAATAAAACCGGTCACTTTGCTATTAATTCAGCAGACAGGTAATGAGAAGGTGATCTTGCAGTTATAGCAGATTCATTTTATCTGTTATTAAAAGATGTAATTTTTTGTACCATTTCGTGAATTTGCTTTCTAAACATATGTCTAACGCACAGACCCTGGCCGTACTATTCGGTAATGGCAGACTGCTCCGAAAGAGAACAGGCGCGTCCCCCCGCGAAAAAGAAGCTGGAAGGAACTGAAATGAAGAAGAAAGTAAGGAATACAAAGAAACAACAAAACAGGTTAAGGAACAATGAAAGATAAACCTGCACATGGGTGGTTTTACTGAGATGTGCAGAAGAAAAAAAAACCAGAAGTAACAAGGAAACACCAGAGTCAGTCAACATTTCATATGATGACCGTGATGATGTTTAGGATATCACAAAAACACTGAAAAGACAACTACCGACACAAAACAAATCTTCACAAGCATTCCATACTTAGGCACAGTATCACAAAAGGTAGCTAACCTATTAAAAAAACCATTAAATTATCTTTTTCCACAAACAGCAAACTTGGATACCACTTACCTCACACAGTGAACACAAACAAGCCAATAACACAACACAGTGGAATATATAAATTACGATGTAACAGTTACCCTGCATTTTACATAGGAAAAACTGGAAGACCCTTCCACACACGGTATAAAGAACACACCGACGCCTTTCGACTAAACCATTTTGATAAATCTACAATAGCTAACCACATGTATATTAATAAACACAGACTTCACGTCATCCACAACAGCCTAACTGTACTTCACACAGAATGCAACAGTAATAACTTAATAAACTAGAATAGTTAGAAATAATGCTACACAAAGAAAAATATTCCGAAAACTTGTTGAATGAACAAACAGAGTTTAACAGCCACAATTTTTTCTACACCTTTAAAAGTTTATTTTTTCCTGAGGAACCAAATCTATAATAGCACTAAGAGCTGGAAACCTACAATATGGTGCCAAATAATTATTTTCCTAATAACTGTGTACTAGTAATACTATATCATATTATCTTCTGTGAAACAAGAAAATCGATTATATTTAGAAGTAGAACATTTGTATGATCAAGAATCTTTGGCATGTTTACGATGTGCTACTACAATGTGCGAAAAAGTGTATTGACAATGGGTATATCCCCGTATGTACTCCAAAATTAAAGATGTTTATTGTGCATACCAAATGCACAACAGAAGCAGACATCATACAATGTTAAACTGTAAGTTAGTTTCATATTATTAACGCTGTTAAACTTATATCCACAATTTACCACGTTGTAACACAGAAATGTAGTATAAACAGGCAAACAACTAAAAAACCTGATGTAAATCACTAAAAATCACCTGAAGATGAGCCTCCAGGGCTCGAAATGCATAGTGCATTAAATAAACGCAACTTGTGACTGAAGGTGGTTTGTTCTTCATTTTACGATAACCACTTAATTCTTTCTCTGCTACAGACGTGCTCCTTGCTTTCCGTGCTGAGGCGGCTTTCGTTATTGTTGAATCCTGCCTATTCGTCGAATATGGGGTGACTGTGAAACTTGCTTTCTCGGACTGCTACACAACAATTCAAGCAAATCGTATTAATACAATAATTAATTCTGTGTTAAACGGTTGTGTCGTAAACAAAGGGCGACACACAAAATAAGAAATCTCTTCTTTACAACACTTCCAGAATTGAACTACTTATAATGTACGAGGAAATTAATGAACTTTGACGCTTCTATTCAGGTCGCTGGTCTTGAAGCTTCTCGTTAACTGGACCGTTACCAGTCGGGTGCGGCGCTTATGTTCTCTTCACAAAGAGGCCGCTGTTGTCGCGTTATCGTCCTGGAGAGGGGCTGATCAACGTGCGATTGTCTGACGTCTTTTTCACAGCCCTCTCTGCTCTCTCGTTCCAAACCGTTGTGTCGGCGCTTTACCCCGTAACAGTCATGGCTGTAGTGCTTGCCAAAAATACTGTTATTTGTACTGAGAGTTGGTGTACTAGCGGATACTAAAACCTTATCATTTGGTTTTTCGAAAATTATTGGGTGAAAAAATTTAATTTTTGCGCACATTACAGTCTGATATCTTCACTCGATAAATAACTGAATTTCTTTCTGTTATCTGTCATATGCAATGAGGTGCGTCAAAATAAGTGAAAAATTGCTCGGAAATTTAAAGATTTTGCGGAGGTAAAAACGCATTGCGTACACTTTGTGTAAGGTTGATTTTAAATCATACACTGCAGGGAAAGAAATGTATATAAGACATTGAAAGTTTATTTACAATTGCGAGCAGAACGATATCTCATTTCTTTCTCGACTCATTGGGTTATACATCCCAAGAACGGTCAAGCCGATGCTGTGATGCACGTCCTTGCGGATCGTGTATCATGTTGTCATAAGAATCGTTTTATCTTATAAACGATTCAAGGTGGTTTTTTGAAAATCATGGCACGCTACGAGGCACATATGATTATGATAAAACTCGAACCTTTTTTATTCACCCAAGATATGGAAGTAACTCGCATGCACCAGTCAGAAGCCGGCACATAAAGACGCACAGAAACGTCCGTAGCACTGCAGGAAAACCCAAGCGACATGCGTGTGCCCACTGCAGCGAAAGGATCAACGAGCGCGTTGAAATCACTAGCTACATATACCAGTGAACCTACGTAACTGCTTATGTTGAATCCATGAAGTGTTTCAAGACAAAGAATTATGGTACATATTTTTTAGATGCTTTGCTTGGAAGACTAATTTTATGACCACTGCTTGTCCAGAAACTGAACAAATTAGAAATTTTTAAAATGTTTCACTAGACATGGCCTGCACCACAACAGGTATGGGAAGGGGAGGTTGGCAAAGCTTATAGGTGACAGCATAGGTGGGGGTGGTGGGATCACTAATGGGAAAATTGATGCAGTAGTGGGTGTTAGAGCTGCACCTTTTTTAGATTGATGTCAGCTGATAGGTATTCCTGCTTAAGCGAAGTCTCCTTAATAAAGGAACCACTTTTGACAGAGCTTAGGTATCCGAGTAATGAGGGAATTAGTATATTTCATCAAAATATACAAGGTGTTAGAGATAAAGTTAGTGAACTGCTTATAGATGTTGACTCTGAAATTGTTGGTATATCTGAACACTTCTTAAATAAGGAGATAATTCAGAGGCTTCCTTTACCAGCATACAGGTTGGCTGGCAGCTTTTCTAGGAGCTCTTTGCAATGTGGGTGAGTAGCCATGTATGTGAAAAACGGCATACCATTTCAGTCAATTGATGTTTCAAAGTACTGCACTGAAATGGTGTATGAATCTTGTGCAGGTGTGGTTAAATTTAATGGAGCTAAACTTCTAACTGTTGATATTTATAGATCCCCAGACTCCGACTTCACAACATTTTTGCTAAAGCTAGAGGAGGTACTTGGTTCACTTTATAGGAAATATAAAAAGTTAGTTATATGTGGTGACTTCAACATTAATTGTATACGTGATTGTGCACGGAAAAGGATGCTGGTAGACCTCCTTAATTCATATAATCTTATGTAAACAGTATTCTTTCCAACGAGAGTACAAGGGAACAGTAGAACAACCATACACAACATTTTTGTTCATTCCTCATTACTAGAAAGGCATTCTGTTAGCAAAAATTTGAATGGTCTTTCTGATCATGATGCACAAATTTTAACTCTAAAAGATTTTTGTGCTGCAACACATGTTAAATATAGTTATCAACTGTTTAGGAAAGCTGATCCAGTTGCTGTAGAGACCTGTGTAAACTTTATCAAGGAACAAGAGTGGCAAGACGTTTATAGCGCTGATACAGTAGATGATAAGTATAATGCTTTTCTCAAGACTGTTCTCGTGCTCTTTGAAAGTTGCTTTCTGTTAGAACGTTCAAAACAGGGTACTAGCACAAACAGGCACCCTGGGTGGCTGACTGGAGGGATAAGAATATCTTGTAAAACAAAGTGGCAATTACATCAAAAGGTTAGAAACAGGCAAAATCTAAATGCAGCAGCTCATTACAAAAAGTATTGTAAGGTGCTTAAAAATGTTATTAGGAAGGCAAAAAGTATGTGGTACGCAGATAGAATAGCTAAGTCTCAGGATAAAATTAAAACCATATGGTCAGTCGTAAAGGAAGTGGCTGGTCTGCAGAGACAGGTCGAGGATATAGAATCAGTTCGTAGTGGGAATGTCCGTGTTACTGATAAGTAGCGTATATGTACAGTATTTAATAATCACTTTCTGAATATAGCAGGTGAACTAAATAGAAACCTAGTCCCAACAGGGAATCACATAGGACTCTTAGAAAAAAGTGTTGCGAGACTGTTACCTGAAATGCTCCTGCATGATACTGACAAGAGGGAGATAGAGTTAATAATTAAATCACTAAAGACCAAGAACTCTCATGGATATGACGGGGTATCTAGCAGAATACTGAAGTCTTGTTCTATGCATGTTAGCCCAGTACTTAGCCATATCTGTAACTTTTACTTTAGGAGTGGTCGGTTTCCTGATCGATTAAAGTACTCAGTAGAGAAGCCACTTTATAAAAAGGGAGACAGGGATAATGTAGACAATGTTAGACCTATTTCTATGCCATCGGTGTTTGCTAAAGTTATCGAGAAGGTTGTATAGACAAGGCTACAGGAGCATTTAAATTCACATAATTGGCTGTCAATTGTACAGTTCGGTTTTAGAAATGGTTTAACAACTGAAAATGCTATATTCTCTTTTCTCTGTGAGGTTTTGGACAGATTAAATAAAAGGTTTCGAACGCTAGGTGTTTGATGTAACGAAGGCTTTTGACTGTGTTGACCACAAAATATTAATACACAAGTTGGACCATTATGGAGTAAGGGGAGTAGCTTACAATTGGTTCGCCTCTTACTTTAAGAACAGAAAGCAGAAGGTAATTCTCCGCAATATTGAGAGTGGTAGTGATGTTCAGTCCCAATGGGGCACTGTTAAGTGGGGTGTTCCCCAAGGGTCGGTGCTGGGGCCACTGCTGTTTCTTATTTATATAAATGATATGCCTTCTAGTATTACAGGTGATTCAAAAAATTTCTGTTTGCTGATGACACCAGCTTCGTAGTGAAGGATCTTGTGTGTAATATTGAAAAAGTACCAAATAAGTTCGTGGCTTGTGGAAAATAATTTGATGCTAAATCACAGTAAGACTCAGTTTTTATAGTTTCTAACTCACAATTCAACAAGAACCGATGTTTTGATTGGACAGAATGGGAATATTATAAGCGAGACGAAACAGTTCAAGTTGCTAGGCGTTCGGATAGATAGTAAGCTGTTGTGGAAAGTCCACGTCCAGGATCTTTACCATTATAACAGTATCTGAAATAAGTGACAGTTCAACATGAAAAGTAGTCTTCTCACATATTTTCATACGCTTATGTTGTATAGTATTATTTTTTGGGGGAATTCTTCTGATTCAAAAAGGGTATTTTTGTTCAAAAACGGGCTGTTCGAGCTATATGTAGTGTAAGTTCGAGAACCTCTTGTCGACCCCTATTCAACAGTCTGGGAATGCTGACATTGCCCTCACAGTATAAATTTTCTTTAATGTCGTTTGTTGTTAGCAATATTAGCCTATTTCCGAGAGTTAGCAGCTTTCACTCAGTTAATACTAGGCAGAAATCAAATCTGCATGTGGAATGCACTTCCTTGACTCTTGTGCAGAAAGGAGTGCAGTATTCTGCTGCATCCATTTTCAATAAGCTACCACAAGAACTAAAAAATCTTAGCAGTAGCCCAAACACTTTTAAGTTTAAACTGAAGAGTTTCCTCATGGCTCACTCCTTCTACTCTGTCGAGGAGCTCCTGGAAGAGCTACAAAATTAAGCAAATTCCAGTGTTACATTGTTGATTTTCTTTATTTAAGTTTAAGACTTATCGCCTGAATATGTCTTTTATATTTCATCTTATGTGCTTCTACTATAGCGTTCTAATTCCATGTATTGACTCGTTCCATGACCATGGAGACTTCTCCTTAATTTGGTCCCACGGAACAATAAATAAAAAAATAAAAGTAAAGTGATTTCGTATCTACGTTACTTTTAAATTGATTCTAACGTTCTAACTTCAATCATAGAAATTGATAAGCAATTTTAGTGGCCTTTATTTCGAATCATGTATATTTAATAAAAGATTCTTTTCGCAAGCGCGCATTCCCCAACCACTACCCACCATGGGGTTGGAAATCATGGTCCACCGTCTCTTTAAGATGTTTGCAGCTTAACAGCGTTGTGTATTTCTTTACAGTTAATTTGATTCAGTATAGTAAAAATAGAGAAACAACAGCAATTTTACGTGTCGTTGGTTTTAGATTACTTACGGTGAATGTGTGAAAATAAGCGTTATTCCCCCCCTTTTCCTTACTGGGTAGAATGTGAATTTCGTGAATCAGTTCTTGAAACATGCTATTATTTATAGGTAAGTATAGCACGTTAAAACGAGGTACTGACGTTTCTTTGTCAAGCGAAATTGGTAAAGAATGCTACGTCTGTAGATATCGCACGAAGCCTTTTCTCTTGCTCTATTTAATATGGTATAGTGATAAGATTATTTAAGTTCAAATATGTTTTCTCTACTCTATAAATAATTAATATCCTGTACTTATTATGGATAAACAATTTTTCATGTTTAAGTCATGATATATTGAGACGACGTTCCCTTGGCTAATCGCAATATTAAATGCTCAGAACCTTCGTTCTACCTCGTAATAGATGAAGTTCCTGTTTTATGTTCGCACAAAAACCCATTTTTCAGAGTCATAACACGACAGACGCTTAGATCATTTGCTATATTTATCTCCCGGTGTAATGTGCAAAGTTTCGCTATTTAAGCAGAAAGAAATGCGAGCCAGCTGCTCGTAGCAAGTCCTACGACGGAGAAATATTGCATTCTCGCTAGAGTTGTAATTAAGCTCAAGTCTGGGAGACGCTAAGCTGTGTCAACGGGAGATCCAAGACTCTCTGTGACAAAACACATTTCTGGATAATGGAAGTGTATATCCGAGCAGAGAAAGTGCTCCACTGAGACTCAAAGATTGTTCCACATGGAAGCCTCGAGACACATTGAGAGGGGGGGGGGGGGGGGGGGGGTGAAGCATATCGTCCTAATGTATCATTTTTCAGCTAGAGACAAATCCTTAGCCGATCTTTGACATAACTTGTTTATTTCGTTTCAGTAGTAACTTACACAACTGAATTACTCCCCGTACAACGGAAGTTGACTTTATACAACAGAATTAGAACATGGTTTCACTAGTGTGAAATTCCGAGTTTTAATGACTGAGCTCACCAGTCACGTCCTTCAAAGGGCTGACTGGTCGCTTTGTAATTACTATAGCTATTGTAGAGTTGGTGACAGGTGATCACTGAGACGGCCACCGCTTACATTAGTCTTGGTTCTCAAGAAGTGTGCATGTTCCAGGCGAATGTATCGAACTAGTGAAGTAAGGTGCGTCGACGTGAGAATATGACATACTGGCAGAAAGAAGCTGTCGTGTTTGGACGTAACATCGACAACACCGTAAATTAAAGCCGGCACTACACGACAAACCTATTGTGTACAGCGCCACAAGCGTACAGGTATCGTGTATGCCTGCACCAGTGCCCTAAGGCTGCACATTCGATACTGCAGGACGTTTTACGTCAGCTACGTCTTTGAATGTGAGAGCTGAATATTTGTCAAGCTGCTATTCCGTCTTATTGAAGCTTCTAAGAAGGCTAGCTTCGTATTTATTGAGCAGTTATTGTTATTTTTTGGAGCTGTAATTAAATAAGATTATGATTATATACTAAAATTGCTACACCACGAAGATCACGTGTTCCAGCCGCGAAATTTAACCGACAGGAAGAAGATGCTGTGTCATGAAAATGATTAGCTTTTCAGAGCATTCACACAAGGTTGCCGCCGGTGGCGACACCTACAACGTGCTGACATTAGGAAACTTTCCAACCGATTTCTCATACACAAACAGCAGTTGACTTGCGTTGCCTGGTGAAACGTTGTTGTGCTGCCTCGTGTAAGGAGGAGAAATGCGTACCATCACGTTTCCCACTTTGATGAAGGTAGGATTGTAGCCTATCGCGATTGCGGTTTATCGTATCGCGACATTGCTGCTCGCGTTGGTCGAGATCCAATGACTGTTAGCAGAATATGGTATCGGTGGGTTTAGGAGGGTAATATGGAACGCCGTGCTGGATCCCAACGGCCTCGTATCACTAGCAGTCGAGATGACAGGCATCTTATCCGCATGGGTGAAACGGATCGTGCAGTCACGTCTCGATCCCTGCGTCAACAGATGGGGACGTTTGCAAGACAACAACCATCTGCACCAACAGTTCGATGAAGTTTGCAGCAGAATGGACTATCAGCTCGGAGACCATGGCTGCGGTTACCCTCGACGCTGCATCACAGACAGGAGCGCCTGCGATGGTGTACTCAACGACGAACCTGGGTGCACGAATGGCAAAACGTCATTTTTCCGGATGAATTCAGGTTCTGTTTACAGCATCATGAATGTCGCATCCGTGTTTGGTGACATCGCCGCGAACGCACTTTATAATCGTAAAATTATTCGCGATTGCTGACGCGCTGCAATGTTAAAAGCTCTCATATGAATACATGTTGCTAAATTGAGGATCCCTCTTTAATCAGTTCACTACCGGCCCTAGCCTACTCAGATTCTTCTTTTCGGTAACAACGTTTCGGTTTCTGTGTGTTAACACTCCGTTTTCGCTTCATGTCTGGTTCGCTGTAACGATTTATTTCTCCTGAGAAACGTCCAACAGCGCTGTGTGAAGGCGTGACTCTCGTCTTCCGCGCATCCATGGTAAGCTGACTCCCGCCTACAGTGTTACGTCAGCCGGCTCCTAAATGTAACGCGGTTAGTGGCAGTAGCAACTCCTTAACCACGTAATTACTCTTCAGTGTCGGGGGCACGCAGCCTCTCCCCGCAGTCTGTGTAACGATCCTCCTTACTTACCAACTTTGGGACTCAATAGGTAGACGCTGTTAAACACCTCCACCTTTCACAGCAGCCTTCTTCAAAGTTCCGCGTTGCCCTCACAGCCCCACTTTGCACTCCAACAGTTAGACGCTGTCAAACAGCTCCTCGTTCAGCTACCTGGAACTTCAAAGAACCCCGATCTCCTTACTCTGTGCCTCAGTAATCGCGTACTGGTAAATACATCCGCGTTCAGTTACATACATCCGACCTGATAACTTCCATCAACCGTTAACTCCTTACACTAAATAAATTCTCCTGCAATCGCTGTCATCAATAAGTATCATACGCTGAATTTCACCATCGCGGTTCCGTCCCTATGTTCTTGCTAATACGACGAACAACTGATACTGGTTTCACTAATAAAGAGGGTGGAACCCCACATTTTTATTACATATTCGTGTAGAACGTAAAGAAATATGAATGTTTTAGTTGCCCACACTTTTCGCTTTGTGATAGATGGTGCTGTAATAGTCACAAACATATGGCTCACAATTTTAGATGGACAGTTGGTAACAGGTAGGTTTTTTTTAAATTAAAATACAGAAGTTTGGTACGTTTGAACATTTTATTTCCGTTGTTCCAATGTGATACATGTACCTTTGTGAACTTATCATTTCTGAGATCGCATGATGTTACACTGTGATCACCTGTAAATACCACATTAATGCAATAGATACTCCAAATGATGTCCGTCAACCTCAACGTATTTGGCAATACGTGTAACGACATTCCTCTCAGCAGCGATTAGTTCGCCTTCCGCAATGTTCGCACATGCATTGACAATGCGCTGACGCATTTTGCCAGGCATTATCGTTGGATCACGATTGCAAATATCCTTCAACTTTCCCCACAGGAAGAAATCCGGGGACGTCAGATGCGGTGAACGTGCGGGCCGTGGTATGGTGCTTCGAAGACCAATCCATCTGTCATGAAATATGCTATTCAATACCGCTTCATCCGCACGCGAGATATGTGCCGGAAACCCATCATGTTGGAAGTGCATAGCCATTCTGTCATGCAGTGAAACATATTGTAGCAACATCGGTTGAACATTAAGTAGGAAATCAGCATACATTGCACCATTTAGATTGCCATCGGTAAATTGGGGGCCAATTATCCTTCTTCCCATAATCCCATAATGCCGCACCATACTTTAAGCCGCCAAGGTCGCTGATGTTCCACTTAATGCAGTCATTGTGGATTTTACGTTGCCCAATTATGCACATTATGCCAGTTTACGCTACCGCTGTTGCTGAATGGCGCTTCGTCGCTAAATAGAACGCGTGCAGGAAATCTGTCATCGTCCCGTAATTTCTGTTGTGCCCAGTGGCAGAACTGTACACAACGTTCAAAGTCGTCGCCATGCAATTCCTTGTGCATAGAAATATGGTATGGGTGCAATCGATGTTGATGTTGCACTCTCAACACGACGTTTTTGAGATTCCCGATTCTCGCGCAGTTTGACTGCTACTGATGTGCGGATTAGCCGCGACAGCAGCTAAAACATCTACTTGGGCATCATCATTTGTTGCAGGTCGTGGTTGACCTTTCAGCTGTGGCTGAACACTTCCTGTTTCCTTAAATAACGTAACTATCCGGCGAACGGTCCAGACCCTTGCATGACGTCGTCCAGGATACCGAGCAGCATACATAGCACACGCCCGTTGGCCATTTTGATCACAATAGCCATACGTCAACACGATATCGACCTTTTCCACAATTGGTAAATGGTCCATTTTAACACGAGTAATGTATCACGAAGTAAATACCGTCCGCACTGGCGGAATGTTACGTGATACCACGTACTTATACGTTTTGACTATTACAGCGCCATCAATCGCAAAGCTAAAAAGTGGTCCAACTAAAACGAACACATTTCTTTACGTACTACACGAGTATGTATTAAAAAAAAAATATGGGTTCCTATTCAAAAACAAAACCGTTGATTTCCGTTTGGCCTATGGCAGCGCCATCTAGCGGGCCAACGATAGCGCCATCTGGTTTACCCCTTCAAGCTAGACCAGTTTCGTTCTTTGTAGTATTTTCAATTGGGATATTTGACCCGGTCACTATCAATGGACCACCCTGTACAGATTAACTCATGTGGTAGGTTTGTGTTATACTACGCCGCTTCAGGGACTCATGGAGATGTGCCGTTCACGGATCGAATCCGTCTGGCTGATTAACGACGAGGTTCGCTTGTCGGCCAGCGTTGATGTAGTTTCAGGCGATTTTCCCACATCCGACGACATGAATACCAGGCTAGCACCCACGTTTCTCTTAAGTTAGAGACAGAAAACTTCCCATATTCTCCTAGGGTTGGATTACGCAAATTCCGTGTCGTGCGGGAAAGCATCCTGCCACTCTCTACCACTAACATTGTCATATGCAATAATTTACATGCTGACTCTGAGATGATGCGGGATAAAAGACGAAAAAGAGGAATGATGAGCGAGTAGTATATTGACACTGAGGTGACCAATATCATGGAATACCTCCGAATATCGTGTGCGACCTCCTTTATCCCGGAGTAGTGCAGGAACTCGGTGAGGCACGGCCAGAACAAGTCGTTTGAAATCCACTTGATAAATATTGAGCCATGCTGCCTCTGCAGCTGTCCATAATGACACACACAGTGGTTACGGGTACTACAAGCCACACCACAAGTTGGGAAACGGGGCCAAATTTCTAGTAATTTACTGTCCAGTTGAGATGTTTCCACACACAAATGTTTCATTCATATCTTACACAAACTAGCAGTGCGGCATTAAACAGCCTTTCAAAACACACCGCTAACGGCAATCAAGTAATTTATAGCAACATAATAGTTAAAAATTTAAAGAACATTAGTAAACAGGCTACTAAGGTAAATATAGACCTTTGTTAACAAAGTACGGTGAGGTATTGAAGCTACCAACACCGCCATTTAAAAAATTAAAGGTCTCAGCAAACACACGATTAATGGCAATAAAAGATGGAGGAATTAAAAAAAGTTTTTAAACAAAAGTGTCCTGGAATATCATTAGATCATAACAGATATGACGGACCCGTGTAAGGCGGCTACAAATCATCCACTGAACGATTCTCAGCCTGCCGCGGTGACCGAGCTGTTCTAGGCGTTTCAGTCAGGTACCGCGCGACCGCTACGGTCGCAGGTTCGAATCCTGCCTCGGCATGGATGTGTGTGATGTCCTTAGGATTTTTTTTTTTTTTCATCAGTCTACTGACTGGTTTGTTGCGGCCCGCCACGAATTCCTTTCCTGTACTAACCTCTTCATCTCAGAGTAGCACTTGCAACCTACGTCCTCAATTATTTGCTTGACGTATTCCAATCTCTGTCTTTCTCTACAGTTTTTGCCCTCTACAGCTCCCTCTAGTACCATGGAAGTCATTCCCTCATGTCTTAGCAGATGTCCTATCATCCTGTCCCTTCTCCTTATCAGTGTTTTCCATATATTCCTTTCCTCTCCGATTCTGCGTAGAACCTCCTCATTCCTTACCTTATCAGTCCACCTAATTTTCAACATTCGTCTATAGCACCACATCTCAAATGCTTCGATTCTCTTCTGTTCCGGTTTTCCCACAGTCCATGTTTCACTACCATACAATGCTGTACTCCATCGTACATCCTCAGAAATTTCTTCCTCAAATAAAGGCCGGTATTTGATATTAGTAGACTTCTCTTGGCCAGAAATTCCTTTTTTGCCATAGCGAGTCTGCTTTTGATGTCCTCCTTGCTCCGTCCGTCATTGGTTATTTTACTGCCTAGGTAGCAGAATTCCTTAACTTCATTGACTTCGTGACCATCAATCCTGATGTTATGTTTCTCGCTGTTCTCGTTTCTACTACTTCTCATTACCTTCGTCTTTTTCCGATTTAGTCTCAATCCATACTGTGTACTCATTAGACTGTTCATTCCGTTCAGCAGATCATTTAATTCTTCTTCACTTTCACTCAGGATAGCAATGTCATCAGCAAATCAAATCATTGATATCCTTTCACCTTGTATTTTAATTTCACTCCTGAACCTTCCTTTTATTTCCATCATTGCTTCCTCGATGTCCAGATTGAAGAGTAGGGGCGAAAGGCTACAGCCTTGTCTTACTCCCTTCTTAATACGAGCACTTCGTTCTTGATCGTCCACTCTTTATTATTCCCTCTTGGTTGTTGTACATATTGTATATGACCCGTCTTTCCCTATAGCTTACCCCTACTTTTTTCAGAATCTTGAACAGCTTGCACCATTTTATATTGTCGAATGCTTTTTTCAGGTCGACAAATCCTATGAACGTGTCTTGATTTTTCTTTAGCTTTGCTTCCATTATTAGCCGTAACGTCAGAATTGCCTCTCTCGTGCCTTTACTTTTCCTAAAGCCACACTGATCGTCACCTAGCGCATTCTCAATTTTCTTTTCCATTCTTCTGTATATTATTCTTGTAAGCAGCTTCGATGCATGAGCTGTTAAGCTGGTTGTGCGATAATTCTCGCACTTGTCAGCTCTTGCCGTCTTCAGAATTGTGTGGATGATGCCTTTCCGAAAGTCAGATGGTATGTCGCCAGACTCATGTATTCTACACACCAAAGTGAATAGTCGTTTTGTTGCCACTTCCCCTAATGATTTTAGAAATTCTGATGGAATGTTATCTATCCCTTCTGCCTTATTCGACCCTTAGTCCTCCAAAGCTGTTTTAAATTCCGATTCTAATACTGGATCCCCTATCTCTTCTAAATCGACTCCTGTTTCTTCTTCTATCACATCAGACAAATCTTGACCCTCATACAGGCTTTCAATGTATTCTTTCCATATATCTGCTCTCTCCTCTGCATTTAACAGTGGAATTCCCGTTGCACTCTTAATGTTACCACCGTTGCTTTTAATGTCACCAAAGGTTGTTTTGACTTTCCTGTATGCTGAATCTGTCCTTCCGACAATCCTATCTTTTTCGATGTCTTCACATTTTTTCTGCAGCCATTTCGTCTTAGCTTCCCTGCTCTTCCTATTTATTTCATTCCTCAGCGACTTGTATTTTTGTATTCCTGATTTTCCCGGAACATGTTTGTACTTCCTCCTTTCATCAATCAACTGAAGTATTTCTTCTGTTACCCATGGTTTCTTCGCAGCTACCTTCTTTGTGCCTATGTTTGTCTTCCCAACTTCTGTGATGGCCCTTTTTAGAAATGTACATTCCTCTTCAACTGTGCTGCCTACTGCGTTACAGAACTTCAAACGTATCTCGTCATTCCTTAGAACTTCCGTATCCCACTTCTTAGCGTATTGATTCTTCCTGACTAATGTCTTGAACTTCAGCCTACTCTTCATCACTACTATATTGTGATCTGAGTCTATATCTGCTCCTGGGTACGCCTTACAATCCAGTATCTGATTTCGGAATCTCTGTCTGACCATGATGTAATCTAATTGAAATCTTCCCGTATCTCCCAGCCTTTTCCAAGTATACCTGTTTCTCTTGTGATTCTTGAACAGGGTATTCGCTATTACTAGCTGAAACTTGTTACAGAACTCAATTAGTCTTTCTCTTCTTTCATTTCTTGCCCCAAGCCCATATTCTTCTGTAACCTTTTCTTCTACTCCTTCCCCTACAACTGCATTCCAGTCGCCCATGACTATTAGATTTTCGTCCCCCTTTACATGCTGCATTACCCTTTCAATGTCCTCATACACGTTCTCTATCTGTTCAACTTGCGACGTCGGCATGTATACCTGAACTATCGTTGTCGGTGTTTGTCTGCTGTCGATTCTGATCAGAACAACTCGGTCACTGAACTGTTCACAGTAACACACCCTCTGCCCTACCTTCCTATTCATAACGAATCCTACACCCGTTATACCATTTTCTGCTGCTGTTGATATTACCCGATACTCATTTGACCAGAAATCCTTGTCTTCCTTCCACTTCACTTCACTGACCCCTACTATATCTAGATTGAGCCTTTGCGTTTCCCTTTCCAGATTTTCTAGTTTCCCTACCACGTTCAAGCTTCTGACATTCCACGCCCCGACTCGTAGAACATTATCCTTTCGTTGATTATTCAATCTTTTTCTCATGGCAACCTCCCCCTTGGCAGTCCCCTCCCGGAGATCCCAATGGGGGACTATTCCGGAATTTTTTGCCGATGGAGAGATCATCATGACACTTCTTCAGCTAAAGGCCACATGTCCTGTGGATACACGTTACGTGTTTTTAATGCAGTGATTTCCATTGCCTTCTGCATCCTCATGTCGTTCATCATTGATGATTCTTCCGCCTTTAGGGGCAATTTCCCACCCCTAGGACAAGAGAGTGCCCTGAACCTCTATCCGCTCCTTCGCCCTCTTTGACAAGGCCGTTGGCAGAATGAGGCTGACTTCTTACGCCGGAAGCCTTCGGCCGCCAATGCTGATTATTTATCAAAATTTAGACAGTGGCGGGGATCGAACCCAGGACCGAAGTCGTTTTGATTATGAAACAAAGATGCTACCTCCCCCCCTTTTTTTTTAAATCTCATTTTGTCGGTTTTGTTCGTTGCATCTGCGAGGGGCGGACGTCGTAAGACATCCATTTACGTTCGTTGTTGATCGATTGATTCAGTTTTTTTTATTACAGTGGGCACGTAACCCTCTGATCGAACACGCTGAGCTACCGTGCCGGCTACCTCTAGACCACGGGTCCAGTTCTAAGTTCTACGGGACTGATGACCTCAGCAATTAAGTCCCATATTGCTCAGAGGCATTTGAACCCTTTTTTTTGTGATGCTCAGGCTAGGCAGAACACTGACCAATTAAAATACGCCCGTAAACACAATTGCCACTCTCAGGCTGGTCCCTGCACCAACTGTTAGCCAGCGAATACTTATAATAAGATGGCTCAACTTTCTAACAGAATTAGAGCTAAGCTCGTGCAAGGAAACATTACACCCCACAGTCCTGAATGAGCGACCACATGATCAACCAACAAGAAGCATGAATTTACTCATAACACACGATAGAATAGCGAAACAATTAAACTGCCAAAACTACACCTCCGACAATAGTTACGCAAACTTATTACTTGATGATTAAATCTTCCACTAACTTAACTTGCAATTATGCTCGAACAGGCAGTACACGACCTCCGATGGCAACGAACCACACTCGTCTGACCGCGCACGCGTCGCAAATGTACTCAACACGCTACTGTCACGCGACATTACGCTCTGTCACCGGAGTTCCTGTCTTCTCTGGAACGATAACGGGTAGTGACCGCTCCTTCATGTAAGGTGTCTCCTTCTTAAACTCCAGTGTTGAAACGGAGGACTTAAAGAAGCTTGTTAACGTCCCGCCAAGGTGAAACGAACAGCAACTACCCGTAGGGCGATCCTGTATACAACCAACCCGCAGGGAGCTCTTCCGTCAACTCCACCAGCTCGTTAAAAAAAAAGGTTCAAATGTCTCTGAGCTCTATGGGATTCAACTGCTATGGTCATTAGTCTCCTAGAACTTAGAACTGCATATTGTCACTATTGTAATAAACACTGTCAGATTCCTCTTACTGTTTTGTTATTACAAATGGTTCAAATGGCTCTGAGCACTATGGGACCTAAAATCTGAGACCATCAGTCCCCTAGACATACAACTACTTAAACCTAACTAACCTAAGGACATCACACACATCCATGCCCGAGGCAGGATTCGAACCCGCGACCGTAGCAGTCGCACGGTTCCGGACTGCGCGCCTAGAACGGCGAGACCACCGCGGCCGGCCAGCTCGTTTCACACAACCTCCATACATCAGGTGGCGACTCGGTACAACCGACCACGCCTGGTCCGCGCTCGCGAACCACACTGCCCTCCCGCGTCCACCGGACTCTCTGAGTGCACGCCCCTACTTCTGCGCCACCGGTCAAAGACCTCACTACCTCCATAGCAGTTTCCCGGAAGCAAAAACGCAGATATCGATATCAGAGGGAAAAGACGACCAGGCAGCCACTTAATGACAGACAATATATCAAACAAACACGTCAGGTGAAGAAAAGGAAAACCAATGCAGTTTAAACACAAGTTGTAACACGAGTCGAAAACGGCTCACATAATTACGGAAGTGTTGCTGGTGCACGACTCTGTGGACGAACTGACTTCTTAATTATGGTTCATATTTGCTTTATGGGATTCATGTCGGGCGATCTAGGTGGCCAAATTATGAACTCGAACTGTCCAGAAGGTTCAAAACAATCGCGAACAGCTGTGGCCCTGTCACATAGCAATGGTTATTTGGGAACATGAAGCCCATGAATGGCTGCAAATTGTCTCCGTGCAGCCTAAAAAACCATTTCCCATCAACGGTCAGTTCACTTGGACCACAGGACCCTCTCCATTCCATGTAAACACAGAGAACACAATTATGAAGCCACCAACAACTTCCACAGTGCCATGTTAACAACTTGAGTTCATGGCTTGACGGAGTCTGCGCCACACTCGAACTCTACCACCAACTCCTACCAACAGAAACCTGGACTCTCTGACCACACCCCGATTTTTCAGTCGTCTATGGTCCAACAGATAAAGTCACGAGCCCACGAGAGGCGCTGCACCCAATGTCGTGCAGTTAGCAAAGGGGCTAGCGTTTCTCATCCGCTGCCATAGCCATTAACGCCAAATTTCGCCGCACTGTCCAAACGGATGCTTTCATCGTACGTTCCACATCGATTTCACACAGTTTTTAATTTTAATTTTAAAAACCAACAATTTCAGTTGCAATGTTTACCTATAGATTTACCTAGGTTTCAGTCGGGATAACCCAACCTTCTTCGAAATAAAAGTAACATCCGCTTGTCCATAGTGGACATCGTCAAGCTAAAACTACAAATCCATAAATTATCGTCAGACTGCAGAAACTTATCTGAAACTGCCTCGGCCCCACTTCACGAGTGCTGTACTGAAACAGACCGTAGCGTCATAAGGCCCGCTAAGGCGGACACAATACTTTACGTCTGCACATAAACTGTGTGATAGTTACTTGTTTGGACAAGACGCGAACCTAACTCCTGACCTTGATTTTACTAATAAAGAAAAATAAAAGGAACAGCTGAGGGCCGGGCCCGTGTGGCCAAGCGGTTCTAGGCGCTTCAGTCTGGAACCGCGCGACCGCTACGGTCGCAGGTTCGAATTCTGCCTCGGGCATGGTTGTGTGTGATGTCCTTAGCTTACTTAGATTTAAGTAGTTCTACGTTCTAGGGAACTGATGACCTCAGATGTTAAGTCCCATAGTACTAAGAACTATCTGAACAGCGGAGGAACAGGCTTGGCTCTGAGCACTATGGGGCTTAACATCTGAGGTCATCGGTCTCCTAGAACTTAGAACTACTTAAACCTAACCAACCTAAGGGCAACAAACACATCCATGCCCGAGGCGTGATTCGAACCTGCGACCGTAGCGGTCACGCGGTTCCAGACTGTAGCGCCTAGAACCACACGGCCACACCGGCCGGCTTGAGGAAAAGGGCGTATATGTTATCCTGTGCACAACGTACTTAGATAGACTGTCTTAACATTTATCAAGTATTTATTGGTAAGCACATCACGTGCTTACAACGTATGGCCTGTCTAGGAAAGTGCGGCCGAGGCAGTTTCAGATAATTTTTTACAGTCTGACGATAATCTATGGATCTGTAGTTTTAGCTCGAGGATGTCCACTATGGACAAACGGTAGTTACTTTTATTCTGAAGAAGGTTGGCTTATCCCGAATGAAACCTACGTAAATCTAGGTAAACATTGCAATTGAGGCTGTTGGTTTTTAAATTTAAAATTAATATTTATACAGTTGCTGACAGGGCCGCGAAATGTTGAAAATATTTAAATTCACACATTGTTGCTTCTCTATTAGTACTGCCAAATCTACGCAAACGCCGCTGCTCTCAGTCGTTAAGTGAAGTCCAGCGACCACTGCGTTGCCCGTGGTGAGAGGTGACGCAGGAAATTTGGTATTCCCGGCACACTCTTGATGCTGTGGAGCCCGGAATACGGACTAAATGGAATGTCTCATGTGTCTAGCTCAAAACACCATTCCACGTTCAAAGTCTGTTAATTCCAGTCGTGTGACCACAATCACGGCGGGAATCGATTCGCATGAATCACATGAGTACAAACGACAGCTCCTCCAAAGCACTGCTCTTGTGTAGGCGATACTATCGCCATATGTATATGTACATACCACTAACCCCTTGATCTTGGTAACATGTGTGTATTGTTATCTAGGTCCAAATTTAATTGCCGTTTAGAGCGACCTCTCGTAGTAATGATGGGAACAGAGAGCTGTTCAGCTACGGTGGATCCGCCATCTGGCGGGAAAAGCTGTAAACACACGCCGCAGGTCCAGAGGGAAAGGAAGCTTAACTCCAGTCTCTGTTAGCGTGGTGATCTAATGCTATAGCGCATTCCTGGAAACGGAAAACTCAATGAATAACGGTCGGACTACGGACTTTCCAGAAATTCCCCAGGAATCTCACGTGGTTCGGATTTCACCTTAAATTGTACTTGCTCTTTCCCCGACTGGATACGTGACATAGGTTAGGGACAAATAAGCTACCGAAGTGGTGTTCAGTTGAAAGCCTTGCTCCAGGCCATTGACCAAGTTTTTCTTACCAGAATCTGTACATCTATACATATCTTCTTTTATGTCTATTCATATTATAAACTAAAATGTCCCAGGGTGTCTTCGTCCATATGTCAGCCATAGTGCAGGTAGTGTCAGTCTCATCGTAACTGCCGTCTGCTTCGTATTTGCTGTGCAGCGAGCTACGTTAATTTAAGTATTAACTGTATTTTGCTTACTTGTCACTTCTTCTTCCGGGTGTTTTCGCTTTTAGGAAGCTTTAATTGTCGAGTGCTAGTAACAGTGTTCCATAGATTTCGTGTTTGTTTTGAATACAGCCAGAGAGATTCCCTTCAGTCAGCCATAGTGCCAGTAGTGCTAGTGTTTGTTTTCAATACAGTCCAGAGACAGGTAATGCTATTTTCATTGTTTTCTACAAGAAGTGTCTAGTAACCACAGTTTAGTCAACTGTCAGCTACCTTTAGTGAATTAGCAGTCTAGTTAAAAGTTGATTAACTCTCTATAGTGAATTGATTTCTTAGGATGGATAGGATGTGTGACTGCTGTGTACGGACGCAGGAGGAGCTGGCCACTGTTCGCGAACAGCTGAACGTGTTGATGGCCGCGGTCAGCCGTCTTCAGGCTGCTGCCGCGGAGTGCAGCGGCAGAGGGGATTCTGGTGCGTCGCATGGTACACCCCAGGTGTTAGATGCTTCACCCACTGTCCCTGCTGTCGAGACATCTTCGCGGGTACCGGGCGCCGTTGGGCCACCCTCTCCCCAAGGGGAGTGGCGGGTTCAGCGGCGTTCGAGGCGCACGAGGCGGAGGGTCAATGTGGAGGCTGGCCATGTGGCATCGTCCGCTCTGCCTGTGAGTGGACATGTGGCCGCTCCTTCAGCAAGGTCCGAGCAGGCACACGGGGGGAGGGGTTTATTAGTTATTGGGAGCTCCAACGTTAGGCGGGTGATGGAGCTCCTTAGGGAAATGACGGAAAGGTCGGGGAAAATGGCCAGTGTTCACTCTGTCTGCTTGTCGGGGGGTCTCATCCGAGATGTGGAGGAGGCCCTGCCGTCGGCGATAGAGAGCACTGGGTGCACCCGACTGCAAACTGTTGCTCAGGTCGGCTCCAATGACTCCTGCCGTCTGGGTTCAGAGGTCATCCTCAGTTCATACAGGTGGTTGGCGGAGTTGGTGAAGGCGGAAAGCCTCGCTTGCGGGGTGGAACCTGAGCTAACTGTTTGTAGTATCGTTCCCAGAACCGATCGCGGTCCTCTAGTTTGAAGCCGGGTGGATAGCTTAAACCAGAGGTTCAGACGTTTCTACGGAGATCTGGAGTGCAAATTTCTCGACCTCCACTATCGGGTGGAGAAATGTAGGCTCCCCATGAATAGCTCAGGGGTGCACTACACACAGGAAGCGGTTACAAGGGTAGCGGAGTGCGTGTGGAGTGCACATGTGGGTTTTTTAGGTAAGAGAATTCCCTCCCTAGGCCCTACAAGACGCCTCCTGAGACGCGGCAAGGTAGGTGTAGGCAAAATGCAACAGGAAATAACAATATTAATGTGCTAATAGTACACTGCTGCAGCGTCTATAGAAAGCTGTCGGAATTGCTCTCATTAATAAACGGTCACAATGCCCACATAGTACAGAAAGTTGGGTGAAACCAGATATAAACAGTAATGAAATTCTAAACTCAGATTGGAATGTATACCACAGAGACAGGCTGGACAGTAAAGTGGGAGGTGTGTTTATAGCGATAAGAAGTGCAATAGTATCGAAGGAAATTGACGGAGATCCGAAATGTGAAATAATTTGGGTGAAGGTAACGCTTAAAGCAGGCTCAGACATGGTAATTGGATGTCTCTAAAGGCCCCCTGGCTCTGCAGCTGTTGTGGCTGAACACCTGGAGGATAATTTGGAAAATATCGAGTAGATTTCCCCACCATGTTATAGTCCTGTGTGGAGATTTTAATTTGCTGGATATAGACTGGGAGACTCAAACGTTCATAACGGGTGGTAGGGACAAAGAATCCAGTGAAATTTTTTAAAGTGCTTTATCTAACAACTGCTTTGAGCAGTTAAACAGAGAACCGACTCGTGGCGATAATATATTAGACCTTCTGGTGACAAACAGACCCGAACTATTTGAAACAGTTCACGCAGAAAAGAGAATCAGCGATCATAAAGCGGTTACTGCATCGATGATTTCAGCCGTAAATAGATATTTTAAAAAAGGTAGGAAGATTTTTCTGTTTTGCAAAACTGGCAAAAAGCAGCTTTCAGAGTATCTGACGCCTCAACACAAAAGTTTTGTCTCGAGTACAGATAGTGTTTAGGATCACTGGACAAAGCTCAAAACCATCGTACAATATGCGTTAGAAGAGTATGTGCTAAGAGATGGAAAAGAGCCACCGTGGTACAACAACCGAGTTAGAAAACTGCTGCAGAAGCAAAGGGAACTTCACAGCAAACATAAACATAGCCAAAGCCTTCCAGACAAACAAAAATTACGCGAAGCGAAATGTAGTGTGAGGAAGGCTATGCGAGATGCTTTCAATGAATTCGAAAGTAAAGTTGTATGTACTGACTTGGCAGAATATCCTAAGAAATTTTGGTCTTATGTCAGAGTGGTAGGAGGATCAAAGCAGACACTCTGTGACCAAAAAGGTACTGAAACAGAGGATGGCAGACTAAAGGCCGAAATACTAAATGTCTTTTTCCAAAGCTGTTTCACAGAGAAAGACTGCACTGTAGTTCCTTTGTAAGGTGTCAGGCAAATTCAACACCTTCCATGAAAACCCTGACATGATAAGCAAATCCAGTAGTATGTCACATAGATCCGAATAAATCGTGACATTAAATTAACCAAAGTAATACGAGCAACGATTGAGAAAATGGAATACCACACGCTAACACAAGAATGCCTAAATGGATGTTGTACCTTCCCACCGTGAGACAGACGCAGTTCCGAGGGGAGAAACGAGAACAGAAGCCGAGAGCAGAACCCTGTTAAGTTCGAAGGCCCTACGATTAGGGACGGACACCCACGTCGCCAGCTAACGGTTAGGACCACCCCCAGCCCATGTTAAAAGCTAGAGCCTTAGCGTGAGACTTTTTTGTGTCTCTGTTACGTCAGGACCACCACCCAGCCCATGTTAAAAGCTAGAGTCCTCCAGAAGAATAGTATAGATCGTACGATAACACAAAAAGTGCCACACCACCCACAAGTTTTAGCATGAGACATTTTCGCGTCTCTGTTACGTTAGGACCACCCCCCAGCCCATGTTAAAAGATAGAGCCCTCCAGAAGAACAGTATAGATCTAACGATAACGCTAAATCGACCATACCAGACGGAAGTTTTAGTGTGAGACTTTTTCGCGTCTCTGTTACGTTTCAAACTTTAAAAACATTGCCCTACCACGAAAAGTATAACGTTTCTCACCGGATGGACAGAATGTTTGTATTCAGAGCTTAAGGTTAACATTGAGACCCTGATTGGTCAGATGAAAATACAGCCAGATAGTTTTTTTAAACCAACTTCGGTAAATTCTAGTAAGGAAAAGTTAGGAGAGGAACGTTGCGTCCGAGATGTCGAGGTGAGTGGAGCGGTGTTACACCCCCTTTTTGCGTAATACTAGTGTCGATCGTAAATTAAAGCTCATAGTGTTCACATTTGCCACTTGAAGTAAAAATATGAAATGCGATGATTTTTCTGTTATATAGTTATTGAGAAGCCACATCAGCCACTATAATTTACGACATGTTAGATAAGGAATTGAAGATAATTGAGGGTCACTGTAGACCATTTTGATAGTTTTCTCTTTTGTGAAACTTAATTTAAACCTAGATTATAGATGTGATATGGCGTAGGTCATCCTTCGATCGATTGTAGAACTTGGAAACCCATTCAGGGAATATTCGTTCACATTTTTGTTGAACGCAGTTGGTTTTTACCATTCTGTATTAAAACGTCTCCTTTTATCAATAGAGCAATTTATAAACAATGTTTTGTGAGTAGAATAAAGCTTAACTGCTTCTTCGACATTATTTTACCAGCTAACTAAAAGTAGGAAAGCCTTGAACCCCTTCCACTAAATTTAGTTAGTATTAAGATTTTCGTTACAGTTACTGGAGTGGAGCTGACGCTGAAATCATTAAATATTTGATTATATCATCGCTAGTCTCACTGAACTCTTCTGAATTCTACATGTCATGTGCGGTCAGGCGTCTCCTTACCAGCAACAGATCCCAGGTTCACACTAGTCACTTCCCTAAAAAACATGCTCAGAGCGTCATTGCGCGAAAGTGGTAGGGAGACAAGATATAGAACAAACAGACACCATGCAGAATGTTAGAAAATGGCAACCCTGACAGGATGGTAAAATACCATGATTGAAGGTCGACCAAATGCCTAACTAGGTCAGAAAAATATCTTGTTGAAAAATTTTTGTAAGAAACATTTTTCCCCCTAAAGTTATACATAGTCGAAAACAGTAGCTGCAGCGATACATAGTAAAAGTATTCAAGAAAAAGTGAGACATTCTAGCAGAGACAATAGCATAATAAAGTTATGAATTTGGAAAATTGTTAGAATTAAGTTTTCTCCTCAATGCAAGCGCACAGGTGGCGGATACATCGTTGACAAGTTGGTTCTGACCCAACAAGTAAGTGAATGGTTTGTCAAGTCGTGTGACCAACAAGTTTATGAAATGCGTGAGATCGTATGAGCGTATTTTGACGCGAAGTAGGGCGTGTGAATTGCTTTTAAAACAGAAAATAACGGATTCGGAAAGATTAGCAATGCCAGATCGAGACCTTGACCGAACTGAGGTAGAGACCCAGCATGAAAATGGACAGAGAATAGACGACAGTACAACAGATGATGCAGTATCGAGAGAAATAGGACAGATAACGCACCATAACGAGGATAATGTACGTCAAGGCATATAAAACGTAAGTCAGCATACGACAGAGGAGCAGGAAAGTAGAGAGACAGTCGATGAGGATTCTAACTTGTGTCTTGAATACGTAGAACCCATAGTACAAGTAATCAGAGCTCCCTCGCCACAGAGTACAAGGAATGCGAGCAGAAACATGTCATAGCACAGTTCAATGCAATCGGTTGCGAACCAACAATTGGGCGAAAACACAGAGCGTAGGACGTCGGAAGAAAACGCAATAGGACACACCAATCTGCCAAAATTATCACAACAAATTGCGGAAACCATGACAAGGCAAAATATAGACATAGCGAACCAAATTCAAATTCAGAATACAGAAACCACTAGACAAAACAAAAAAATCAGTTACACCTTAGTCATATTAAAGACGAGGCAAAAGAATCTCGAGAAGTGATAGGAAACTTAATAACAGGTCACAATCAATTGAGAACAGACATTGACAAGGTACAAGTGGAGGTACAAACATTGTGTAATGCCATTCAGGACGAGATCAAAACATTACGTAACAACACCCAGGGAGAAGTCAAGAAACTAAAGAAACAGATAAACGAAATTACTAGACAAGCAGCAGGTACAGCGCGTGAAGTTGTTGACAACAGTGTGTTACACAAACGTATCACAAAAGCAGCGCTGAAAAGATATGATAACCGCATAGTCAAAATAGAACTGCAAACGAAGCGACAATTTCAGAAATTGCGAACAGAGTTGTTGCAAACCATTGAAGAGCGTAGTGAACAGGATCGAACAAGCACAGAGTCTGCGACCACATCCGTATCTGTAACAGCACCGGATAAACAAGCAATTAACGAAGATATTACGCATTTGCGATTCCAATCACAGGCGGAAAGTAACATACGTGACGATGGAAAGCCAGGTTGCCAAGAGTACAGTGAAATGCATTCAGCTATACGTTCACAACCGATGGAAGAAAATTATTGCGTACCACTCCAACGATACTACGCAAGGGTAGGCGAAAGTTACAGTGGACAATATCCAATGGATCTACCACAACAGGAAAGAACGACGGGACAAATGATCCGAAACAAAAGTGGCGAAGAATCGCGAATTTCATATGGAACTATGACGAAGTACGACAACGATCATTTCCTCACAGTCAGAAAATTTCAACACTTTCGAGAAGGAAACTCATTACATCCACGAACTTTTATTGATAAATTCCGAGTAGGATTACCAGAACACTGGACGCTAGCACACAAATTAGACTTTATATGTGCACACATGTCAGGAACAGTCGCAGAAACCATGCAGAATGTTGCAGCAACATGCCGATCGTACGAAGATTTCAGAGAGAAGTTTCTCTCACGGTATTGGTCCAGCGAAGCACAGAACAGAGATAAGTACCAATTATTACAGAACCCATATTTTGAAAATTCAGGAGAGAAGAGTCCTGTTAAATTTTTCGAATTAATGGGAAAGAAAAAATCAATGCTTAGATGTACCATACAGTGACTGAGAGTTGATTAAATTATGCGCAATGAATCTACCATTGAAATACCAGCAATCATTAGTAGGTCGCGGAGGCAATGACGTCGAAGCATTTAAAGGTATTCTAAGGAAACTAGAGTTCATATTTTCGGAAGATGACACAAGAAAAAGACGAAGCGCACGTGAAAACGAAAGCAAAAAGCAGTGGAATCCACAAGACACATTAGGAAGAAACAATAATTACGAACCATGTGATAACTTCGCACCAAGAAACGACAATAGATTTCAACAAAGAACCGGGTATGGATTTAGAAGAGAATATGACAATAACTATAATCCACCCAGGAACGGCAACAACTATTACAGGGGGATTAACGACAACCGGAACGGGTACTGGAGAACCAATAGACCGACAAATTATCAACAAAGAAACCACTATCAACAAGCTGAACAAGAAAAGAGAACAGTGATAGTAGACATGGAGGTAAGACCACCAAACCCCGATAAACGTTCGATTTGACAGCTAAGCGCCAATGCCAAAGAGAATGACGCACTGACACAGGACAATTGCAGCACCTTGAACAGAGAAGTAAAAACCTTATCACGAGAAGAGAAGAAGGAAAAAACAAATCCGCAGGGACCAGATGAAAACGAAGACAAGAAAATAACAATATCGTGTTGGTACGAGGGGAGAAACGACAACAGAAGCCGAGAGCAGAACCGTGTTAAGTTAGAAGGCCCTGCGATAAGGGACGGACACCAACGTCGCCAGCTAACCGGATGGACCACCCCCAGCCCATGTTAAAAGTGCCTTAGCCTTAGCCTGAGACTATTTCGCGTCTCTGTTACGTTTCAAACTTTAAAAACATTGCCCACCACGAAAAGTATATCGTTTCTTATTGGATAGACAGAATTTTTGTAGTCGGAGCTTAGCTGATTGGTCAGATGAAAACACAGCCAGATAGTTTTTTTTCAAACCAACTTCGGTAAATTGTAGTAAGGAGAGAGTTGCTTCCAAGACAGCGAGGTGAGCGGAGCTGTGCTGCCCGCCGCCCCCTGACAAACACCGACAAGGTAATGAATGCACGTGATGCCGCATAACAGCGCATAAAGATTTACTCAGAACTGCAGCAGTCCCATCTGTTACACCCCCTTTTTGCGTAATACTTGTGTCGATCGTCAATTAAAGCTCATGGTGTTCACATTTGGCACTTGAAGTAAAAATCTGAAATGCGATGATCACTCTGTTATATAATTATTGAGAAGCCACATCAGCCATTGAAATTTACGACAACTTACATAAGTAATTAAAGATAATTGAGGGTCACTGTAGACCATTTTCATAGTTTTCTCTTTTGTGAAATTTAATTTAAACCTAGATTATAGATGTGATATTGCATAGGTCATCCTTCCACCCATTGTAGAACTTGGAAACCCATTTAGGGAATATTCATTCACATTTTTGTTCAACCCAGTTGGTTTTTACCATCCTGTATTAAAACATCTCCTTTTATCAATAGAGCAATTTATAAACAATGTTTTGTGTGTAGAATAAAATTTCCAGTGGTAAACTTAACTGTTTTTCGACGTTATTTTACCAGCTAAATAAAAATAGGAAAGCCTTGAACCCCTTCCACTAAATTTAGTTAGTATTAAGATTTTTTTACAGGGAGTGCAGTGGAGCTGACGCTGAAATCATTAAGTATTTGGTTATATCATCGCTAGTCTCACTGAACTCTTCTGAATTCTACATGTCATGTGTGGTCTGGCGTCTCCTTATCAGCAACAGTCCCAGGTTCAAACTAGTCAATTCCCTAAAAAACACATCAGAGCGTCGTTGCGCGGAAGTGGTAGGGAGACACGATACAGAACAAACAGACACCACGCAGAATGATGGGCCTTCTCTAGATTGTCGCACAGATTACAAAATGGTAGATATCGAAATAGACGACACAGGGTTAGAGAAACAATTAAAATCGCTCAAAAGAGGAAAGGCCGCAGGACCTGATGGGATACCAGTTCGATTTTACACAGAGTACGCGAAGGAACTTGCCCCCCGTCTTGCAACGTGTACCGTAGGTCTCTAGAAGAGCGTAGCGTTCCAAAGGGTTGGAAAAGGGCTCAGGTCATCCCCGTTTTGAAGAAGGGACGTCGAACAGATGTGCAGAACTATAGACATATATCTGTAATGTCGATCGGTTGTAGAATTTTGGAACACGTATTATGTTCGAGTATAATGACTTTTCTGGAAACCAGAAATCTACTGTGTACGAATCAGCATCAGTTTCGAAAAAGGCGATAATGTGAAACCCAGTTCGCACTATTCGTCCACGGGACTCAGAGGGCCATAGACATGGGTTCCCAGGTAGATTCCGTCTTTCTTGACTTCTGCAAGGCGTTTTCTACAGTTTCTTACGATCGTTTAACGAGCAAAGTAAGAGCATGTGGAGTATCAGCCCAATTGTATGATTGGATTGAAGAGTTCCTAGATAACAGAACGCAGCATGTCATTCTCAAGTAATTCCGAAGTAATAGTGATTTCAGGTGTGCCGCTGGGGAGTGTCGTAGGACCGTTGCTATTCACAATATACATAAATGACCTTGTGGATGACATCGGAAGTTCACTGATTCTTTTTGCGGATGATGCTGTGGTATACAGAGAGGTTGTAGCAATGGAAAATTGTACTGAAATGCAGGAGGATCTGCAGCGAATTGACGCATGGTGCAGGGAATGGCAATTGAATCTCAATGTAGACAAGTGTAATGTGCTGCGAATACATAGAAAGAAATATCCCTTATCATTTATCTACAACGTAGCAGGTCAGCAACTGGAAGCAGTTAATTCAATAAATTATCTGGGAGTACGCATTAGGAGTGATTTAAAATGAAATGATCATATAAAGATGATCGTCGGTAAAGCATATGCAATCCGAAAACAAAGGAAGTAGGTTACAGTACATTTGTTCACCCACTGCTTAAATACTGCTCAGCAGTCTGGGATCCGTACCAGATAGGGTTGATAGAAGAGATAGAGAAGATCCAACGGAGAGCAAGGCGCTTTGTTTCAGGATCATGTAGTAATCGCGAAAACGTTAAGCAGATGATACATAAACTCCAGTGGAAGACTCTGCAGGTGAGACGTTCAGGAGCTCGGTACTGGCTTTTGTTGAAGTTTCGAGAACATAGCTCCACCGAGGAGTCAAGCAGTATATTGCTCCCTCCTACATATATCTCGCGAAGAGACCATGAGGATAAAAGGATGAAATCAGAGATATTAGAGCCCACAAAGAGGCATATCGACAATCTTTCTCTCCACGAACAAGACGCGACTGGATCCGATAGAGGTACTCAAGGTACCCTCCGCCACGCACCGTCTTGTGGCTTGCGGGGTATGGATGTAGATGTAGATGTAGATGTTCAGGCCAATCTCAGGGACTACTTATAGGGATTTTGATACTGTTTTTACCAATACGTAGATTTATTCATGAGAAACATTTGTGTATTTAATTTACTATCTTTACGCCAAATAAGTCTTCTGGCCGTAGATACTCTGTGCTAAAGTGCAAAGCCAGGATAGCTGGCTAGTTCTTTGAAATTCATAACCACTTGCGAATGTTACACTGTCCAATTAAGAGTCTGGGTAACCTCGTTTTGCAGCGCAGACATGCAGGAAGAGTGTCAGTGAGGTTTCGGAAGGTACCGACAGGGATTTGGAGCTGTACTGACTTCCGTGCCGTTCTCAGCTGCGCTAGGTGTCTCAGTAAAGGAACGATGGTGCGAACTGAACGATCGACGTGTGCCAGAAATTCTTGACTGGGTTCCAATCCGGGGAGTCCGGTAGACAGGGGAGTGCGATAAAGTCATACTGGTGTTGTTCTAACCATGCACACACACTGCGAGCTATGTGACGCGTTGCATTGTCCTGCACGTAGTACTGAGGTAAAACGATCTGCATGTAAGGATGTACCAAGGATAGATGCATACTCGTTTTGATCTATTGTGCCTTCCCGATTGATAGTATCACCCAGGGAATGCCCGCTGGCCCAGATCCTTCCCAAAATTATTGCATGGTGTTTGCTTTCAGACGTTTCACGCCGTACGGACCAATCACCGTCTGTCCAATGGAGCATAAAACTTGATTCGTCTGAAAAGGCCACCTGTCGCGACTCAGTGGACGTCCAATTGTAGTACTGGAGGGTAAATTCCAGCCTTCGTCGCCAGTGAACAGCAGTCATCAAGCTTTCCTGAAACATGCATATGCTGGAGACGCCTATACACAGCAACATTCACAGAATGTTTTTGAGGGCACACTGTTGGTAGTCTCTCAGCTCATATGGGCGGCCGGTCATAGATAGCAGGGGTGAGTGATGGCTGCAGAGATGTGTAAGGCCAAATAGAAGTTGGAGCAACCTGCTGCTTCCAACCTCGACACGAAAGACAATAAGCATGCCCTTTTGGTCGTCAGATAAATTGCCCCATTTCTGCATTACGACAACGACTGCACCGTTTTCCGGGTCCTCCTAATATGGGCTTTATATCTTCCACTGCTAGAGCTGCCACCGCTGTCTGTGACTGAGTTTTGCACTTTGATGCCGAACATGGGCAGTCATCACATTAATGTGGCTGGACCGTGTGTGGTAACAATGTTTCGAGACAACATTACAATGCTGCTGTTGTTGAGGTCTTCAGTCCAGAGACTGGTTTGATGTAGCCCCCCATGCTACTCTATACTGTGCAAGCCACTTCATCTCCGAATAACTACTACAACCTACATCCTTCTGAATCTGTTTAGTGTATTCATCTATTGCTCTCCCTCTACGATTTTTATCCTCCACACTGCCCTCCAATACTAAATTGGTGATCCCTTGATGCCTCAGAACATGTCCTACCAACCGATCACTTCTTCTAGTCATGTTGTGTCACCTGCCTCTCCCCAATTCAATTCAGTACCTCTTCATTATTTAAGTGATCTACCCATCTAATTTTCAGCATTCTTCTGTAACACCACATTTCGAAAGTTTCTATTGTCTTCTTGTCTAAACTATTTATTGTCCATGTTTCGCCTGCATACATGGCTACATTTCGTACAAATACTTTCAGAAAATAGTTCATGACACTTAAATCTATACTCGATGTTAACAAACTTTTCTTGTTCAGAAACGCTTTTCTTGCCATTGCTATTCTACATTTTATATCCTCTCTATTTTGCTCCCCAAATAGCAAAACTCCTTCACCACTTTAAGTGTCTCATTTCCTAACCTAATTCCCTCAGCAACAACTGATTTAATTCGACTAAATTGCATTATCCTCGTTTTGTTTTTGTTGATATTCATCTTACATCCTCGTTTCAAGACACTGTCAATTACGTTCAACTGCTCTTCCAGGTCCCTTTCTGCTCTGACAGAATTACGATGTCATCGCCATACCTCAAAGCTCCAAGTTGGTGCACATCGATAGCACACAGTGGTACGTATATAGCTTCTTCTCTGTGTTCACTTCGTAGATTCTTACTTAAATTGCGTGTGAGTTTCGTATAGGAGGTGTAATTTCGAGTTTATTTACTGTAAACGTAAATTGAGGCAGATTGTAGCGAAGTCGTTAGGCATTTGTACAGGTAAGTTCATACATTCTTTGCGTGTTTCCCTTGTGTTATCTAGGCACAGACTTGTGTTTCAGTAACTGATGTTCAACATCGATTAGAATCGACAGGGACTGTGCTTGCTGTGTTCAGATGAGGGCTGAGTTAGCATCCCTTCGCTCACAGCTGCAGGCGGCGCTGACTTCGGTCACGCAGCTTGAGGCTGTTGCCAATGGGCACCACTGTGGGGAGCCGGACTTGGGTATCATGGGGATGTCAACCTCGTCCCGTCTGTCCCCGATCGGTCTGCCGCTGTGGTTGCCCCGGTTGCTGCCCGCAGTGAGGCTGAGCCCTCGCCTGTAGTTGATTGGGAGGTCATTCCAAGGCGTGGCAGGCAATGAAAGAGATCCCCGGAGGCTAATCAGACAGCCTCCCCAGAGCGTCTGACAAACAGGTTTCAGGTACTGTCTCTGGCTGAGCCAGATGCAGCTGCCTGCCCTGTTTCAGAGGATGATTCTCAGCCTTCAAGGTCTGGGCAATCACAGAGGGTGGGCGTATTGGTAGTTGGGAGCTCCAATGTTAGGCGTGTAATGGGGCCCCTTAGGGACATGGCGGCTAAGGAGGGGAAGAAATCCAGTGTGCACTCCGTGTGCATTCCGGGTGGAGTCATTCCTGATGTGGAAAGGGTCCTTCCAGATGCTATGAAGAACACAGGGTGCATCAAGCTGCAGGTAGTGGTACATTTCGGCACTAATGACGTGTGTCGCTTTGGATCTGAGGAAATTCTGTCTGGATTCCAGCAGCTATCTGATTTGGTGAAGGCTGCCGATCTTGCTTACGAGATGAAGACAGAGCTCACCATCTGCAGCATCGTTGACCGAACCGACTGCGGACCTTTGGTGCAGAGCCGTGTGGAGGGTCTGAATCAGAGGCTCAGGCGGTTTTGCGACCATGTTGGTTGCAGATTCCTTGACTTGCACCATGGGGTGGTGGGGTTTCAGGTTCCCGTGAATAGGTCAGGGGTTCACTACACTCAGCTGGTGGCTACACGGGTAGCGGAGGCTATGTGGCGTGGACTGGGTTTTTTTTAGGTTAGAAGGCCTCGGCAAATGTACGGGAAGGGCTGCAATCTCAAAGGGTGCATGGCAAATACAGGACGTGCTTGGATCAAGGAACAGTCGAAATTGTAGTTGTAAATTGTTGTAGTTGTGCTGAGAAAGTCCCTGAGCTTCAAGCACTAATAGAAAGCACAGAAGCTGAAATCGTTGTAGCTACAGAAAGCTGGCTAAAGCCTAAAATAAGTTCTGCAGTAATTTTTACGAAGTCTCAGATGGTGTTCAGGAAAGATAGATTAGGCAGAATTGGTGGCGGAGTGTTTGTGTCTGTCAGTAGTGGTTTATCTTGTAGTGAAGTCGAAGTAGATACTCCGTGCGAATTTGTTATACTTAACAGCGGAACTAAGTTAATAATTGGCTCCTTCTACCGACCCCCAGACTCCGGTGATATAGTTGCTGACCAGTTCAGAGAAAATTTGAGTCTCCTAACAAATAAATACCCCTCTCATATGGTTATAGTTACTGGAGACTTCATCCTTCCATCGATATGTTGGCAAAAATACTTGTTCAAAACCGGTGGTAGGCAGAAATCATCTTCCGAGATTGTGCTAAATGCTTTCTCCGAAAATTATTTCGAGCAGTTAGTTCACGAACCCACGCGAATTGTAAGTGGTTGCGAAAACACACTTGACCTCTTAGCCACAAACAATCCAGACCTAATAGAGAGCATCATAACTGATACGGTGATTAGTGATCACAAGGCCGTTGTAGATAGGCACAATACCGTTTCTTCCAAATCCACCAGGAACAAACGCAAAGTAATTTTATTTAAAAAAGCGGATAAAGTGTCACTAGAAGCCTTCCTAAGAGACAATCTCCATTCATTCCGAACTGACTATGCAAATGTAGACGATATGTGACTCAAATTCAAAGATATTGTAGCAACAGCAATTGAGAGATTCATACCTCATAAATTGGTAAAAGGTGGAACTGATCCCCCATGGTACACAAAACAGGTACGAACGCTGTTGCAGAGACACCGGGAAAAGCATGCGAAGTTCAGAAGAACGCGAAAATCCGAAGAGAGGCTAACATTTACAGACGAGCCAAATTTGGCACGGACTTCAGTGGTAGATGCCTTTAATAGGATCCACAACGAAACATTGTCTCGAACTTTGGTAGAAAATCCGAAGAAATTCTGGTCGTATGTAAAGTACACAAGCGGCAAGACGCAGTCAATACCTTCGGTGCGCAGTGCCGATGGTACTGTTACCGACGACTGGGCCGCTAAAGCGGAGTTATTGAACGCAGTTTTCCGAAATTCCTTCACCAGGGAAGACAAATGGAATATTCCAGAATTTGCAACACGAACAGCTGCTAGCATGCGTTTCTTAGAAGTAGATGCCTTAGGGGTTGCTAAGCAACTCAAATGGTTCAAATGGCTCTGAGCGCTATGGGACTTAACATCTGTGGTCATCAGTCCCCTAGAACTTACAACTACTTAAACCTAACTGACCTAAGGACATCACAAACATCCATGCCCGAGGCAGGATTCGAACCTGCGACCGTAGTGGTCACGCGGTTCCAGACTGAAGCGCCTAGAACCGCTCGGTCACACCAGCCGTCCGAAGCAACTCAAATCGCTTGATACGGGCAGGTCTTCAGGTCCAGATTGTATACCGATTAGGTTCCTTTCAGATTACGCTGATACAATAGCTCCCTACTTAGCAATCACATACAACCGCTCTCTCACCGATAGATCTGTACCTACAAATTTGAAAATTGCGCAGGTTGCACCAGTGTTTAAGAAGGGTAGTAGGAGTAATCCATCGAACTACAGCCCTATATCATTGACGTCGGTTTGCAGTAGGGTTTTGGAGCATATACTGTATTCAAACATTATGAATCACCTCCAAGGGAACGATCTATTGACACGTAATCAGCATGGCTTCAGAAAACATCGCTCTTGTGCAAAGCAGCTAGCTCTTTATTCGCAAAAAGTCTTTGGAAAAAGTTATCAGGCCCACAGCTGGCCCATGCAACAGGACAAAAGCTGCAACGAGGTGACTGAAATGCTAATTGTCTCAGCAGAACAAATGCTCTATGTATATGAACATCCTATCTCAAGTCGTTCAAGGTGCACTGTTTTTCTGAACATATCTAAACGCACACCTTTGAATTTAGGTATATTCCGATTTGTCAGTTATCGGACAATATTCTGTAGCGCTCTCATCTTACATTGTCGATCGACAATTATGTATTGTGTTCAGGACATACCATAATTTTATACAGGTTAACTAACAGTTTCAGCTACACGACCAGACAGAGTGAGACAGCTAATACGGGCAACGCCAAATGTATCCGGAACGCATAAATTTTTATTTGTGTAACACCCACAACTGTTCTGCAACATGTTCATAGGACACAGATCCGCTACTACTATGAAATATTTTATTGACCTAAAGCTTTCACGATAGAAGTCGCTGTGCACTACCAAGGTTTCGGGTCATGAGGTGTATCTGAAATGTAGTAGGACGTCATTTCCGTGCCAAAACGACTAGTACTCAAACCGTACTGGACGGTCCACCTACGGTAGATGTTTGCCAGCTAGTTGTTCAGTCATGGACTTGAATCCTATTGCTGCTATATTTCAGATACACCAGATGATGGAGCTAAGACCCCAAAATCGTGGTGGTGTATAGCGACTTACGTTGTGCAAGACTTCGGTCAGTAAAAATGTCTTACAACTATAGCGGATTTGTTTACCATGGATATATCCAGAACGAATAAATACATTGATGTACAGTTTTTGCTAAGTTATAGCGGACAATACGGCGTATTTCCTGACGTACGCAAGTAAATTTTATCGTTTATATCCGTCGAATGACGACAATGACTTTTTTTCTGACAAAAAAAGTCCTGGAATAGCGTTATGCACACACAAACTGATCAGCCAGAACGTTATGGCAACCGACCTACTATCGGTATACATCCGTCCAGGCGTTAGTATGGTCACTGGGCGAGGAATGACTGCAAGTCAGACACAAGCACCGTGCATGTTGTAACACTGAGCGTGCTGTCCGTGAGTAGAACGGGGAAGGCGCGCGATCTATCTCAGTCTGATCGAGGGCACTGTCAACAACGAGTGAAATGGACCATTGCACTGCAAAATTGGTGGATTAGCACAGAAAGCAGACTGCTGCATGATCTGATGAATCCTTCTTCATCATGGCGATGGAAGGGCGCGAATCCGCTGTTAAGATAAATGCCGTCATACAATTTAAAAATTTTATAGATACGTAATAACAGCCGTTGTGGCTGAGCGGTTCTAGTCGCTTCAGTCCGGAACCGCGCTGCTGCTACGGTCGCAGGCTCGAATCCTGCCTCGGTCATGGATGCGTGTAATGTCCTTAGGTTAGTTAGGTTTAAGTAGTTCTATGTCTAGGGGACTGATGGCCTCAGATGTTAGGTCCCATAGTGCTCAGAGCCATTTGAACCATTTGTAATAACAAAACAGTAAGAGGACTCTGACAGTGTTTATTACAATAGTGACAATATTCACAGACGCTAGGACCATGATTATCAGTGGTCAATATTTTATACCAGATGCAGCAAAATAGTAATAGTGATGACAAACCAATGTTACACAATGTGAAAAGATTGTTATCAAATGTATTATGAGGAGGAGGAGTATTTAACGTCTCGTCTACAAGGAGGTCGTTAGAGATGGAGCACAAGCTCGAATTGGAGAAGGAAATCAGCAGTGGCTTTCAGAGGAACCATCCTGGCATTTGCCTTAAGCAATTTAGGGAAATCACGGAAAACTTAAATCTGTATGTCCAGACACGGGTCTGAAAAGCCGTCATTCCGTACGCAAGTCCGGTGTGCTAACCACTGCGCTACCTCGCTCTCTAAACGTATAATTATAACGTAAGTTGGGTAAAGCAGGATATGTCTTATAAGAGTCCTAAATGAATTATACCAACGCGCGAATTTACCTAAAATAGTGAGTATAAAATGGTTGTTTTGCATTGTAAAATCGATTTAAAAATTGTCAGTGTTACTTACATATTAAGCAGAACAGTGACTAAAAAGTTAAAAAGGGGGCCACGTACATAACCAAGGCAATAATATAACATTACGTACAACACTAAGAATGTAGAAAAAGCCAATGTCCAAAACAGGTTTACCTAAGAAAACACGTGTAATGCCTAGGACTTGACAGGTGTTCCGAGGTCTAGGTTCCAGATCGATGGAAGTAAGGGTAAGGTATAGGCTACTAATGTACATAGTAATACCAACTCTACGAGCATTTGAATGATTTGTCATAAAAATATTTACGTATTTCAAAGATGACGTGAGTATAAAATTTATGAGAAAGAAAAACAAATGCTTTCTAATTTTTTGTACAGAAGAGTCTGGGCCATATAGACATAATGGTATGTGTGCTAGATCCTTGTTGTAGGTATTAAATTATATAGCCATTTACTGGGTTAATATAACATGTCCATGGGAACAGCAAGGAACAATCTTCAGAACTACTCGAATTACAACACCTTAATAGCACATAACGTGATAGTGCCTCATGTTTATGGCATACAGAAGGTAGAACTGCACTATGGTCATCCTTAAAGTGAAACTGACTAAATTAGTTGACAAAGAATGCAAAAGCTTTGTTCTCAAAGTCAGGGAAAGTACAATGTGTATTCTGATAACACGGAATTATTCTGAACTGAGAAGGTAGGAAATCAAGTGAAAAACACTCAGCGACAAATCTTACTTATGGGTTGGCCGCCGTAGCCTAGTGGTTCTAGGCGCTTCAGTCCGGAACCGCGCTGCTGCTACGGTCGCAGGTTAGAATCCTGCCTCGGGCATGAATGTGTGTGATGTCCTTAGGTTAGTTAGGTTAAGTAATTCTAAGTCTAGGGGACTGATGACCTAAGATGTTAAGTCCCATAGTGCTTAGAGCCATTTTCTTACTTACGGTTCACAATTAAAATTAGACATAATTATGATTATTAGTTAAACATGCTGAATGACTGGTGCTCGAAATGTAAGTGATCATAAGGTTGGTGTAGACACTGACGTAAGACAGAATTCAGGTCATTAATTTAAACTGCCCACTTTGAGCTCGAAGCCTAGGTGAGCTCGGGTTTAGAACTATGGTGAAACAGTCCTTGATAACAGCATATGACATGATGGATACTAATGTTAATGATATGAAGAGAGCTACAGCACTTAAGGTCAACAACTAGGGTGCTACTGAATTCGGGTTACTTATTTGAAATGTATACGACTTTTTTGTGCTCGAGATCAAGACGAGTTCAGATGTGGACCATTGATACAACCGTGCAGAGTACCGCTTAAATGAGCGGGTGTCCAATGTAAGCATAGCAAAGTCAGTGACGAGATTCACTTACGCGTAACAACAAACATCAGACCATATTCAGATTACACATGTAGAAATGCCACCACTTGTTTCTCGAAGTCTAGGTTAGTTAAGGTGTAGATTGCCCTAGGTAAAAATTTAATACACCACCCGCAAGTGGGTATCACATAACAGAAATAGTAAAAAGAAAGTGAAGGGCAACAAAAGGCACAGTAAAATGACCTGGAGACACACATCCACGCATGGCTCCATGTCCCTTCTTTGGCCTACGTCAGGAAGAACGATGTTCAGTCATAACAAGGATGGGATGAACAGCCAGCAATATCGCGCTTTCCAGCTATAGAGCGTCTATAGCCAGCTCTGAAAGTTACTTCACGACCGTCGCCGGCCAGATGTGAGTCGACAACTGATTGCCAATAAATGCCACTTCTCCTATCTTTGGGACAGGATGCTTCTAATAGTGATGCAATCCGGAGTTGATCTGCTGCCTTCTACCTGTGAGTGGCGGGAGGGGGAGGGGGGAAGGCATCGGACGGACTTCCGCCAGCCGATTTCTGCCAGCTCGAGGCCGCCTCCCGGGGATGCGGGATCCATGTTTCGCACTGAGACTGATTCACTGACAAACCATCTGTTCTGTGCACGCACACAGCTATTGGGGCTTGGATCTCAAGGCAAATTTCGCTGCATCCTACACGAAGATGCTTGGTTCACTTTTACACACCCAGGTGCTACTTGCTCTGAGACATGCTCGGCGGCATACAGTGTAATCGACTCGCCACGGAGGTCGCTCTAGCCGGCCTGCTACCTGCGCCTGACGTAACGCTACACCCGCCAAGATGCTGACAATGACGAAACTCCACCACCATTGCCGATTTTGCGCTCTGACCGTCTCAGAGAACTAAGCACTCTTCACCCCCTTATAGCAGCCCGTGTCCCTGGGCGCTAATCACAACAGAGCAACATTTCGTCGCTTATACTGTGCGCGTAAGTCTATTTCTATGATACTGCGTTGGTCATTCACCTGACTCCACATACCTGATTCCCCGCCAACTGTCTTTCTCTGTCATCGGACCTGCAACAGGATAAATACACACTCCATCCATCTTCACCCCGTTGCAGTTTGTTCCATATGTAATTTAGTTCATACGAGAGCAACATCTGGCACAGAGAGTCGTTTGTCGTTAGCCAATACTCAGGCTCAAAAGAACCACGAAGTTCCAGGACAAGTGTGACGTCACACCTCGTATCTAATGCAAATCGAGAAGGCCGTGGCAGGTAGTCGTACAACATCTCATTTCAAATTCAAGATACACATGCAGCCACAAAAAGGCCTTTGCTCCTATAAATCTGAGCTACCTTTAGTAGCATCCAATAACTGAAGTGAAAAGCACTAATTACGTTTGAGTGCAATGCAGATAGTATTCGTTTTACTAGTTTAATGCGATAATATGGTTTTCTTTTGTATGCCAAAACCTTTTGATGCGTAATGAAAATGAAAGTAAGTAGCTCATTCAGTATTGAGCCGTGCACAGCTTGTGTTCAGGCCATTTATTGTTTGTCATCTTCAGTTACGGTACTGCTGCCTCGTTTTCTTATTCCATTTACTGGTATCACTAACTTCCTGCCTTACTTTCCCGTAAGTGGCAACAGCAGTGCGTATCGGTAAGTGCACTGTCGTACCATCACTGGAGCGACTGATAGTATTTTCGGATCGTCGTGTGTCTGCTAATCGGTTGGAGACGGGCCAGCAATGCAGTCGGGACGCAGCAGCAGTGAAGTCGGGGACGGAGCGCCTGTGAGGTGCCGACAGCCCGTGATCTCCGACCGCTGGCGACACACATGAACTGTCCGACGGAGAGAGACTGGAGCGGGACGACCGTTGGTTGTGTAGGAGTGTATGGTGCTGCTCCCGTTGCCATGAGGTCAGGGGCTCGCCGACACTGGACACGAAAGTTGAGTTTTGATTTAATCTACCAGCAGGTCAATAGTGTTCACATTGTGTCGTTTGGAATTCGTTGGGGCTGTTGGAATATTCCCGCGAGCAACAACGTGGTTTTCTAGTTGGAAAATTGTAGCCACCCTCTGGTGGAGATTCATTGTATTTGGTTATTTGAATTGAAGTGCACCAGCGGAATCTTCTGCCTTGTGGCAGTTAACGTTCCGGTTACTTGCCCTGGCCGTTGACGTACATTCAGGCAGTGTAGTTTCCTCATCATGTTGTTGCTTTCTAGCATGGTGCGTAGTTTGACAGCTCCATGTATGATTGGTTGTGGGCGCCAATATCTTCTACGTTGTTCCGTTCATCTTCCTGTTGTGCCTTGGTCGGGTGAGGTGGAAGTTATCCTGCCGGTGGGTCCGTTGACTGTCGGTCGGTTGGGTTATCGTCGGATCGCGAATTGTTGGACCGACTGCCTGTCTCACCTAAGCACCCTTGGGTGCACTGTCTTTTTTTATTTGTTCTTGTTATTTGTACTTGTATGGCTTCCGGCCGATTTTTTTCTTAAACTAAGGTTGTATTGCCCTTAAGGCGAAAGATTCTTTAGGCCTTCAACCTAATTTAAATAACTGTCTCACGTAAGACTTTTGGCATCTTAAAGGTTTTAATGTTGATGAATTTTAAGTGTTGGGCCTTCAGCCGATTTTGAGTTTGAGTTGTTTTGTTCTTAAGACTTTCAGCCTGAATTAGTTGTGCCTTTGGCATTTTAAAATTTTTAATATTGTTGAATTTTAAGTGTAAGGCCTTCAGCCGATTTGAATTTAACTCGTTTGCTCTTGATGTGTCTCATTCTTTGGGCCTTCAGCCTCACTAAAGAACTGTTCTGACATAAGGCTTTGCCTTTTTAAATTTCTGTTTTGCTTGAGTTTTCCTAATTCAGAACTGTTTTAAGTAAGGCATTTGTTTTTGTTTTTTAAATTAATGTTGTTCAGCCTTAAGTGGTGAGCTTTCAGCCGATTTTGAATTCAAATAGTTTGCTCTGAAAATCTTAGATTCTTTGGACCTACAGCCTAAAGAAGAACTGTTTTAAGATAAGGCTTGTCTTTTAAATTTCTGATTATGCTTGCGATTTAAGTTATTGGCCTTCAACCGTTTTTAAAGTGGCTTTCAGCCGGTAGTGAAGTCCCAAAGGTTACAGCTGTGTGTTTAAAAAAATTTATTTTGGCTGTTGTAATGTTTCATCAAATAATAAAGTTGTATGTTCGAGTGTAATTGACAGCCCGTTATTTTGGCCCCTTTCCACAATCTAAACTACCTGTCCTGTTATTCTGGTTTAGGAGGGTATCTCGAATATGTTTATATTAATTTAACATTTAACGATTTTTACAGCACTATTTTATTGACTGCAGTATTTGTTTTAACTAGAAACAACTAAACAGCTCTAAAACGCCGCCTCGTACGAAAAATATGTTCTGGGTCAAAATTTGATATTACTGAAGGGGACATCTGTCTGTGGTACAATTGGCCACCTCATAATCACTTTCCTGTATGGGCAGGGTGAACTTCGTATCTTCAAGTGGGAACCCTCCATTTTTATTCCATATTAGTACTCGACGCCAAAAAATACGTACAGTTTACTCAAGCCATTGTTTTCCATTCTTGGTAGATGACGCTATGGTCGACGCATATCAAGTATGCGTATTTTTGCTGTTAAGAAAAACCGCATTAGATTCTACATTTCATTTACACTGTAAAAGTAAACTTTCATGATCTAACGATATTTGTACTCGAAATTTGCTTTAGAATGTCAAGTACAGTCAGCCGTTTTAATGTTTCATTGGAAACTACGTTACCCGTGATCGAGGAACAACGACGTGGATGTAATACTTTTCCGTTCCCATCGGGACGCTTGATATCGGTGAGTTACCTTACCTGTCCCCATTGGAGTGCTTGATTTTGGTGAGCACCCATGGAAGGTGCGCGTGTCGTGGACATTGTACCTTATTATACAGCGCCTGTGGTTCGTATTCCTCCACTAACAGTGTAGCGATCAGCGCGAGAGTAGCGCAAATTCGATAACCCTGATGGCGGGGTTCGTCAGCGACCATGGAAATCAAGCATTTCGGTGGTTTGGAAACACAACACAATCGACCCTGTAGGGAACATAAGACTGAGTTATTATACAAGTAGCTTATTTGCCAGAAATTTCTGTCTAGCCATGTTATTGGTGCTGTAAACTACGGAGATAAAAATCATGGGGTACCTCCTAGCAGAAAGTAGGTCGGACGTCCTTTTGTCTGGTGTAGTTCAGCAACAAATCGTTGGAAGCCCCCTCCAGAATTATCGAGCCATGGTGCCTCTATTGCCGTCCATAATGGCGAAAGTGTTGTCGGTGCAGGAGTTTGTGCACCAACTGACCCCTCGATTACATCCCATAAATGTATTTATTTATTTTTCTTTTTATTTACACGTCTAGTTCCGTAGGATCAAACTGAGGAACATATCTCAAAGGTCATGGAAGGTGTGAGTACATGAAATTACAACATAAAAGTAATAACAGACAAATATAATTTTTTATGAACACGAAAAAAGTCAGTCCATAAGATTAAGTAAACGCAGCCAACAATACAACACGAATCAGCTTAATTTTTCAAGAACTCCTCGACAAAATGGAAGTGTGACCCATGACGAAACTCTTCAGTTTCGATTCGAAAGCGCGTGCATTACTGCTAAGATTTTTGAATTCGAATGGCAGCTTATTGAACATGGTTGCAGCAGTAAACTGCATGCCTTTCTGCACAAGAGTTAAGGAAGTCCGATCCAAATGCAGGTTTGACCTCTGCAGAGTATTAACCGAATGAAAGCTGCTTATTCTTGGGAATAAGCTAATATTGTTAGCAAGAACTGACTGTAAGAAATATATATATATATATTGAGAGACCTATATCAAAATACCCAGACTCGTGAACACGAGTCGACAAGAGGTTCATGAACTTACACCACTTATTTTCCGAAATGTCCGATTCTGAGCCGAAAATATCCTCTTAGTATGGGAAGAGTTACCCCAAAATATAATACGATACCACATAAGCAAATGAAAATAAGCAAAGTAGACTAATTTTCGTGTCGAACGATCATTCACTTCAGATACCGTTCGAATATGAAAAATGGCAGTATTAAGTCTCTGAACAAGATCCTGAACGTTCGCCATCCACAACAGTTTTCTATCTCTCTGAACATCTAGAAATTTGAACTGATCAGTTTCAGTGATCATATGACCGTTATGTGAAATTAAAACGTCAGGTTTTGTTCAATTTTGTGTTAGAAACTGTAAAAACTGAGTCTCACTGTGATTTAGGGTTCGTTTATTTTCTACACTCCATGAACTTGGTTCATGTACTGTACAATTTGAAACCTTGCCAATGTTGCACACAACATCCTTTACTACCAAGCTAGTGCCATCAGCAAACAGAAATATTTTAGAGTTTCCTTTAATACTAGAGGGCATATCATTTATAAAAAATAAGGAACAGGAGTGGCCCAAACACTGATCCCTGAGGCAACCCACTTCACCGCGTCCCACTCATACCCCACATCACAGACATTATCAACATCGTGAATAGTGACCTTTTGCTCTCTGTTGCTAAAGTTAGAGGTGAACTAATTGTGAACCACTCCCCGTGTTCCATAATGGTCCAACTTCTGGAGCAATATTTTGTGATCAACACAATCAAATGTGTTAGTTAAATAAAAAAAATGCCAAGCGTTCGAAACCTTTTGTTTAACCCATCCAGTACCTCACAGAGAAAAGAGAAAATAGCATTTTCAGTTGTTAAACGACTTGTAAAGCTGATCTGTACATTCAATAGCAAATCGTGTGATATAAAATGATCAATTATCCTTACATACACAGCCTTTTCAATAACTTTTGCAAACACTGATGGCATAGAAATAGGTGTAAAGTTACTAACCCTTTGTCCCTTTTTATAAAGCGGCTTTACTACTGAGTACTTTAATCGTTCCGGAAACTGACTATTCCTCAATGTTCAGTGTTATCCCTGTCAGGCGATCTGTGAGGCCAAATAACACTGTCTACAATTTTCTTCACACCAGATGCGAACGATTGTGGCCAGGTAACATGGCGCATTGTCATCCATAAAACTTCCATTGTTTTTTGGGAATCTGAAATCCATTAATGGCTGAAAATCGTCTTCAAGTAGCCGAGCATAATCATTTCCAGTCAATGATCAGTTCATTTGGACCAGTCCATTACCAGTAAACACCGCCCAGACCATTATGGAGCCACCACCAGCTTGCACAGTGTCTTGTTCAGAACTGTTTCGAGGAGTCTGTGCAACACTCTAAAACTACGACAGCGTTTAGCAACTGATTCATGTGACTTGGTCACGGTTTTCCAGTCCTCTACGGTGTGCAATAGATATGGTCACGAGCCCAAGAGAGGCACTGCAGTCGACGATGGGATGTTAGCAAAGATACTCGCATCGGTCCTTTGTTTCCATAGCGCATGTACTCCAAATTTCGCTGCACTGTCCTAATGAATAAGTTATTCTTACGTCCCAAAGTGATTTCTGATGTTATTCCATGCAGTGTTGTTTTTCTTTTAGCAGACTCCGCTGCTCTCGGTCGTTTAGTGAAGACATTCGGTCACTGCTTTGTCCCTGGTGAGAGGTAACGCCTGAAATCTGGTATTCCTGGCAGGTTCTTGACACTGTGGATCTCCGAATATTGAATTGTCTAACGATTTACGAAATGGAATGTTCCATTCCTCTAGCTTCATCTACCATTCGCCGGCCGTGGTGGTCTCGCGGTTCTAGGCGCTCAGTCCGGAACCGTGCGACTGCTACGGTCGCAGGTTCGAATCCTGCCTCTGGCATGGATGTGTGTGATGTCCTTAGGTTAGTTAGGTTTAAGTAGTTCTAAGTTCTAGGGGACTAATGACCACAGCAGTTGAGTCCCATAGTGCTCAGAGCCATTTGAACCATTTTTTATCTACCATTCCGCGTTCAAAGTCTGTTAATTCCTGTCGTGTGGCCATAATCATGTCGAAATCCTTTTTAGATTAATCACCAAAGTACAAATGACAGCAGCGCCAATGCACTGCTCTTTTATACCTTCCGTACGCGATACTACCGTAATCTGTATATGTGGATATTTATATGCCTCTATTGCCGTCCATAACTGTGAAAATGCTGTCGATGCAGGAGTCTGTGCAACAACTGACCAAATAACAGGGCAGTACATTGGGGCAGCTATAATTTGCTATCCACTGACACCTCAGTGTACAATCAGTTTTGCGACACTCAACTAATGTTTTAACATCAATATAAACCGTTGGAACATAAATGTTTTTAACCAATTAAATGTAGGTGATATTCGCCTGTTCTTAATAGCAAAAACTGGCACGCTTCATATTTGGCGATTATAGTGGCACATAACACGAATGGAAAAGAATATTTTGAGAAAACCGTACATATTTGTTGTCGTAGAATCCGAACACGCTATAAAAAGGGTGGGGGGTTTCCATCTGAAAATGCAAAATTGATTTCGCCCACGAAGGAGTGGTGATTGTAAGATGGCCTGCTGTAGCACAAACAGATGTTCCCTTTCAAAATATTAACTTCTCACCAAGAACTTTTTTTTCGTACGAGGTGTCGTTTCCGAAATATTTAGTTGTCTCACCTTAAAACACACACCCTGTATAATGGAATTTGTTGATCATCCAGACTTACGAAGTCCCATTAAAACTGATTATTTTATTAGTAATGCGGTTATTTTAGATTAGTAGGTGGTTTGTAAATTGAGAATAAATGAAAGGATGAGAGATAACTGTAGTGATAATGTAAATACAGTATATTAAATCATTATTTTTATAAAATCTAGTATCCGAAACACGGCTATCGACTTCAGTTATTCTTTACAAAATACTGTTAAAAAAACGAAGTTATTCCATTTCTGTCATTAAAAACTAAGATTGCAATAACATACTCGTTATATTAATGAAAATCTCTCTGTCGCTTTCTAGGGGTTTTCTGGTTCCTATCGAGTCTAAGATGATGGAACATTAGCACTCAGATTGTGCCTGACATGCTTAGTGCAAGTGACTTACTAGAAACTGATCTGTCCGCCGCTATCGCCGCTGCTGCTTGCAGGAGTTGAACACTCTGTGCGGTGTCTCGGATTCTCATGTGCTGCGTCTTTTTGCCGTGGCCAGAGACAGCTGTAAGCGCTAGGATCTACTGATGAATATTTCGCTCAGAGCAATTAAGCAAACTTTTACGATGTGTGTCTCAAGAAGGGTAGCACTAAAATCCCTGAAGTCTATTAGTGGTTTGTTCTGTCCTAGAATGACAGATGCTCCAGCATTGTGCAAAGTTGACAGTGGACGTGTCCATCCATCTGATTGGCTAGCTCAGAAATTTCTTCTCGTCAACTCAGTTACTTAAATCAACTTTCATAGCTGTTTCACGAAGCTCTGTTTTATCACGTTAAAAAGGCGCACACGTCAAAAAAGTGCTTTAGATATATATCCTGTGATTTCTCCAATTCTCTGAAATTCTTTATCCAGTTGACAAGACGTCTGTCACCTTTTTCTTCGAAAAGCTCCTTTCTTCTGCAGAATTGTCGGCCAGCAAAGTCTCATTGTCTTCAGGTGGCTAGGGATCTCGCCTGTCTCACTTTTACAACGAGTTTCACTGGCGCCAAGAAGGCGAGCTTTAAATAGTGATGATTCAACAGAGGTGATGACGACAATGATTGTTGACAACAACAAACTACCATCTCCACAGCTTGTCCTAAGGACAATATCTCGTAAGCTTTCTCAAGTGGCTTGTAGATTGATAATTTTGGACCACGTAACACAAAGAGCAAAGATATTACATCGTGAGTATTTCATATTTTGCCCATAAGTGTTGATTTACTGATTCTTTGACTCCTGTAAATTTGTATGTTTCTAATTGAAGAATAACTAATTCTCCAGTCGTTCCTCACGTTCTAGTTTCAAGGCATTTTGGATGATTTCTGATCTCTCCCATTTCTAAACAACTTGAATTATCAACGACTCCTTCTTTGAAACTGGTCATATTCTGATTTGTACGCTGGATACAGAATACGTTTACTCGACTGGTGTACTGCAATGGTTTTTAAGAGGATACAGGTTCGTACTCTTCCTGTCAACTTTATTTAGATATCTCATAGTTTACTCAACTCATGTAAGCCAAATTATTCTTCCAACAAGATCATACATGCTTGAGTCTCCAGTCCTTGGCAAAAGGGGCAAATTTCTCAGAGGCTTCAATTTCGATTGGCCAGAAGCGTTTTTCTCTTTTCGACTAATGCTTGTGTTTGCTTATAGTTGATTCTTTCTTTATTCCAAGTAAATTTTCCTGTGATGTAACTTGCACTGGCAAGAATAGATGGTCAGTCAATGTCTCTAGTGTAATTCATTTCTAATTCCAGAGTTAAGCAAAAGTAATTCTGTTCACACATGTAAATGGCTACACTAAGCTATCGACAGATGTCATCGCGTTCTATTCCATTATCTGCACTCCTCTCAATCAAAATAAGCAAATGAAGTCAAATAAGAGCTGTGTCGTGGCAACATTTCGGATGGTACTCGTATCAATTTCCTTGCGATGCTCTCAGCAATAGCTTTTATCAGATGCACAGTCCTTTTGAAACAGGAAGTATCACTACAGTGCACTTTCATCACAGAGTAAAAATCATCCCGCAAACAAACGCTATGGTGGAGCTAAAACACTTCCAAAGTCAACTTCTTTCCCAAAAGTGCTAGATCAGCAAAAGACCCGTTAGATCTTGTCAGCTGCGGGGGCTGATCGTGAGTCATACTTGGATAGTTCAGTCGACAGTTGGGCGCAGGCTCTTATATCAGGTTTTAATCGGCCAGGTAATTTTACAACATAGCCTATGCCACTATGGTGTGAAAGATCTGTTCTGGTAACTATTGACATTAGATGTTTTACTTTACGTCTAGACTATTTTGATGCTGTGATTCGAAACAACGCTTCCAGCTTTGAAGCGAAAGTAAGAAATGCAACACGTGGTTTTTTTTCCTCTGAACAGGAGGTTAGTTTAAGTCAGGATTTCAGTACATCATATTATTCCCCATTATTTTGCCTGAAGAACGCTATTTTTTCCATAATATCTGTTCAATACGACAACCTTTCGCCACCATACTGGCAGGTCTGTTATGCCCACATGGTACCATTCTACAGTCTACGTCGGAGCTAACGTCTTCCTGTATCGGTATCTTCTCTATCATCCACGCACTGCTTCCCACGGAGTTCATTCTTTATTGGGCTGAAGAGGCGGGAGTCGAAATGTGCGAAATCCGAGCTGTAATGTAGACGAGGAAGAACAGTTCAAAGAAGTTTTGTGAGCTCCACTCGTGCCTGCAGAAGTGTGAGGTCTTGCATTGTCTAGGAGGAGGAGAAGTTCGTTTGCACCTTTGTGATGACGAACACGCTGATGTTTCCTGAGGTTAGCACAATACACTCCAGAGTTGATAATCGTTGCACCAATACCGTCAGTTAGAATAACACCTTCAGAGTGTCAAAAGACAGTCGCCGTGACTTTCCCGGCTGAGAAAGCGGCTTTGAATTTAATTTTCGAAGGATGGATTGCCGTTTTGTTTCCGGTTACGAAGTGATGAACCATGTTTCATTGCCTATGATGATTTCCAAAAAGCCATTATTAGATCAGCCTCGTAACGCACAAGCAATTCCGCACCGGTAGTTCTTCGTTGCGCTTTACAGTCTTCTATTAGACGGCGAGGCATGCAGCGTGCACACTCACTTTTGAGTCAACACCACCAGCATTGACCTCCAATTGAGTAGCGAACTGTTTGATTGTGACCCTTCTTGAAATGCCTGGGCTAGTAGGAGAGAGTGCATTAGGTTGTGGAAAGTGGCCAAAATGAGTTCCTGCAGTTGCACCCAACATACAAACTTTATTTATCAACACACAATATTACAACAAGGATGCAAACACTCAAAATTTTAATCGACCGCCTTTGATTAACTTTAGATTGGCTGAACGCCACATTCAAAATCAAGGCTGAATCAAAATTGAAATACAAGGTTCTTCTAGAGATTTTAGCCAGGAATATTTTCTAAATCTTCAATCTAATAGGCTGAAGGCATTAGCAGTTTATTTTTTAATGACACTTGGCTGGAGGTCTCATATTAAGCAATAAGAGGAGTTTCAGTCAAAAGGCAGAAGGCCTTATCTTAAAACATTTCATGCAAATTCAGCAGTATGCCCCATTCAAAAGCATAGCAATTTTATGCATTAAGGGAAAGAGAAGAAGATTAATTTAAGAGATATTAAAACTCGGCTGAAGGCCGTCACAAACTAATTATTTAACGGCTTATGCCCTAGAAAGAAGAGTTTCAGTTTTAAAGGGCAGGAGGCCATATCTTAAAATTTTCATATAAACTAATGAATGACAATCTCATGCCTTATGGGCAAGACAACGACATAAATTTAAGAGACATTAATACTCGGCTGAAGGCCACATATCAACAAATATGTTTAACGGCTTAAGGCCTAGAAAGAGTTTCAAGCTAAAAGTCTGAAGGCTTATCTTAAAAACGTCTCCAGTAAAATTAGCTGAAGTCCCCATATAAAAATATAACAATCTCATGCCTTAAGGGTAAGACAAGAACAATAATTTAAGAGATATTCACACTCGCCTGCGAGCCACACATAAACCAAATAACTAAAATCCAAACAGGGACGGAACTCAGAAGTTTCCAGGGGTAGGCCTGGGATTGTAACACTAACGCCCATTTAGGTGAGACAGGCAGCCTGTCCCAACGACTTCTCAATCTGGAGGCATACCAACCGAAAGACAGCCGACCGACCAATCTACCACATCAGTTCCGCTCCACGCATCCAGCAAAACAACCTCAAAATTTCGATACATGACATACAGAATATTGGCGCTCACAACGGCCAACAACACCTCGGCTGTCGAACTACACGCCGCACTGGACAACAACAACAACACGACGAGGAATATACACTGCCTAAAATTACGTCAACGACCAGGACAGTTAACCGGAACGTCAACGGCCACAAAGCAGAAGACACCGCTGGTGAACTTCCATGACACTGAATAAATTAAGTTAAACTTCAAAGGAAGACAGCTGGAATCTTAGCCGACTTAAATATACACACGTCGTTGCTCCCAGGAATGTCCCAAAAGCGACGACCAGGATCAAACGAAGAAATGTAAACACTTGAGGGTCGATAGTAACTTAAGTGAGGACACAACTTTCATGACCAAGATCGATGGGAGACCAACTTCGTAGCACTCACAAGCAGCACCTCATACTCCAGCCGCGCGTTCACGCCGCCAGCGGTTCCAGCCCGACACCGATGGTCCACGTCAACCAACCGACTGGACTGCTGCTCTGTCCCCGACTGCTGATCCGTCGCGACTGCACTGCTGGTGCGTCTCCCACTCACTCCCCACCCAGCACACGACGACCTGGATATACTATCAGTCGCTCCAAAGATAGTATGACAGTGGGCTTATCGATATGCTCTGCTGCTGCCGCTCACGTGGCAAGGAAAGTAGGAAGTTAGTGGCGGCAGTAAATGGAATAAGGTGACGAGTCGGCACTACCGTAATATAAGATGACAATGGGATGGAATGAACACGAGCCGTACATAGCTCACTTCTATCACTATGAATGAGAGTGTCCTCACGTTCCAACATTGCAGGAGCCAAAGCTGCGTGAAGGCATGCGGCACGCAGTAGACCGCACAGGTTTGCAAGACCCTGTTGCAATGATAGCAGACGCTTCACCCAACGAATTACCGTCCTTTTGTTCACTGCCATTATCCGTAGACATTCTACCATCGCCTGTGAATACCTGCAATGCTCTGGGTTTCCTCCAACGGAAAATCAATAACAGCTCTCTGCCTGTATCGCACCTCCATTACAGAAGTCATCTTGAAGGACACGTGTAACAGCGCCACCTATCGGATCTTCATGAAATTATTAGGAGACTGACACGGGAATATTCCAGGATGTCCGGCAGCAAATTACGAAACTTCCTATCAGATTAAAACTGTATGCTGGACCAAGACTGGAACTCGGAACCTTTGCCTTTCGCGGGCAAGTGCTCTAGCATCTGAGCTCCCCAACCACGACTCACGCCCCGTCCTCACAGCCTTACTTCTGCCAGTACCTCGTCTCCTACCTTTCGAACTTTACTGAAGCTCTCCTGTGAACCCTGCAGAACTAGCACTCCTGAAAGAAAGGATATTGCGGAGATATGGCTTAGCCACAGCCTGGGGGATGTTTCCTGAATGAGGTTGTCACTCTGCAGCGGAGTGTGCGCTGATATGAAACTTCCTGGGAGATCAAAACTGTGTGCCAGACAGAGACTCGAATTCGGGACCATTGCTTTCGCGAGCAAGTGCTCTACCATCTGAGCTACCCAAGCACGACTCATGCCCCGTCCTCACAGCCTTACTTCTGCCATTACATCGTCTCCTACCTTCCTAACTTTACAAAATCTCTCCTGTGTCCTTGTAGAACTAGCCCTCCTGAAAGAAAGGATATTGCGGAGACATGGCTTAGCCACAGCCTGGGGGATGTTTCCAGAATGAGATTTTCACTCTGCAGATGTATGTGCGCTGATATGAAACTTACGGATGTTTTCAACCGAAATGGCCAGGAAAAGAATGTGTTGCATTACTTACTGAATGCTCCTCGTATCTACCCTAGCCATATGGCTCGATATATATATATATATATATATATATAAACTGCTAGTGTTCGACGGCCTGTTGACAGTGAAGTCTGGAAGTGGAGCCCAATCTCGTGTTATAGGAGAAAGTGAAGGATGCGTCTCAACAATCTCCTTCAGCTATGTAAGGAGTCTGAGTGCTGATTCAGAAGCCGGTACTCGAAAAAAAAGTACAATGGTATAGCCACTGTACAACTTCGCTCTTGAAGTGTGTAAAATATGAGATGCATAGCGATCTGAAACGAGAAGAAATGCTATTTCCATATTTTCGTTTATACTTTGGGATTCCGAAACCACTATTCTGAAACAAGGAACGTAGCTGCAACGTAATACCAGAGCGCTTATGTTGTTGAATTATGTAACGAACTGCAGCAGTTGCCGGTACACAGAGGAGTAATAGCAAGAAGTGAGGAACTTGTGGTGCCTCCCCACCCCTTACCATCCCAGCCCCATCCCACCCTCCCTCACTCAGGGAGTGAGCAACTGCTGCAGCAAGTACGGCGCCACCTCAACTAAGCCTGAGGCTCTCAGAAGCCTCTGTACGTATACGCTGCAACATCTAGCGACTCTGAGGATACTTCTAACAAACAGCTACAGACAATAGGAACGGCGCAATTTAGGCCGGCGGTATATTTTACTTACTATAACTTTTTCTCAGTGTTTCTAATAGCTTCGAGCAGTATTCCATTTTTTTCAACTCTGCTATAGATTGTTGGTTTCTACATAGGTATCCTACGTAATGTCCTTAATGGGACGAGCTAGATTTGCGTCTTTCACAATTCATATGACTTTGTTCAGAACATACGTTCTTCACCAATGTGAATGGATCGAAACTACAAGATCAGATACCCCTCTAGGATCAGTAGTAACGCCACTTTTTCACAGTAAACATCTCTGAGCGCCAGACCGCAAGTTAAGATCGAGACCGCAATTTATTGACGACTGAGATAACAAATACGAGCTTAATGTGAACCCTACTTAATCGTATTCATTCACTAGCTCACACTTCCATGAATTTCTTCGCTAAATGTTACACTACACGTAATCCCTGTGATTTTCACAGAGATGTACTACATTCCAGGCAACCGACTATGGAGCATCTCCCCATTAACATTAAAGACGTAACTCTTCAGGCTTTCCCCGCACAATATCCGACAGAACACCCGACAACCCAAGATGTCAACATTAAAGACGTTACACTTGTTCAGAGATTCAGACGTAAGAATATCATATCCTCAAGATAACTTTACGTTTACTTCTCACAGAGTCTAATTACACCACAGTGTGGAGTGGTCCTAAGTGATAACGAAAGTCTTGCACACGTTTTAATTGTCTATCAGGTTTTCCTCTTTTCTTCCTTCTTACGTGAAAGCTTTTTTTCTATATTACTTTCTATAGAAAAAAATCAAGAACGTATTCTCACGAATCGTTATTAATTATCAATAGATAGTTTATACTTCTGTCTCATCAAATGTAAAGTGTTTCGTCCCACTCAAGAACAGCCTTATGATGTCAGTAGACTGAGCTGTTGCGGAACGTAAACGCTTTCCATGTTCAGTGTCTTATGTAGTCCACGACCACTATAACCAACAGCAGGGCAAATAAGTTGTCACTTCATACTACCTGATTACTTCTGGTTTATGGACTGTGTGGCTGCTCCCGGTTGAGGTTCGAGTCCTCCCTCGGGCATGCGTGTGTGTGTTTAGGATAAGTAGTGGGTAAGCTTAGGGACTCATGACCTTACCAGTGAAGTCTCATAAGACTTTACACACATTTGAACTTTTTTATTTGATGATGAGTGTATAAAGGTGTTGCTTGTAGGCCTAAAAATCGCCAGCATACACTAAAGGCAATGTCCTGTTAACGTAGTCGTCCTTCCCTCAACCTGTCGTTTGCCATCTGTACCATGTGGTTGCAGTTGGTGCAGGTAATTCCACAGATAACACTTTTTAGTATGGATGTTCTAGACTTACCTGTCAATTTTCCCCCCAAGATTTTTCGTTCCTAGTTTTAAGAACCTGTTTTGCGTAACTAAGAGTCCAATTACTTATTTTTTTCTTTGTATCATGACAATTAGTGCCCTTTTCTCTTTAATTTCTTTTAGTATTTTTCGTTAGCTTTTCTTTCAATCTAAACTGTCTTCTGTCTTTCCTCCATATAAGCATATCCATTTCTTCAATATCTGTTTTCTCTTGTTTTCCCAGTGTCCACCTTTCACACCTATAGCTTAAACTGCAACAAATAGATGTCTTCATGAATTTCTTTCTCATGTTTCTATTAAACTGATTGTTTGTGCATAATTTACTCTTATTTTTGAAGCCTTCTTTACTCATTGCATTTCTTCTTTTCCTATCCATTGTACTTCAGTTGTCATCTGTTATTGTACTTTCCAAGTAGCAAAATTCATTCACTTGCATAAATATTTTTTTGCCTTTACACGTCTGTTCGATTTATCTTCCGCCATTAATTTAGTCTTGTTTGTGTTTAGTTTGTTTGTGTTTATGAAAGACGTTAGACAATTTTTTTTTCAGAATCTGTTAAGATTACTGTATCATCAGCAAATAAAATAAAGTGTATTTGTTAACCTCTGATCTGTTGCCTTTGGTGCTGTCCGTTATTTCTATTGCACTTTCTGCGAATAAATAGGGAGACAAAGGAGATCCACGATTTGTCATAGCCTCTTTTGAAGCTTTATTCACACATATTTCGTATGGATTGAGAATCCGTCTCTCATCTCTCCAGTCTGTTTCAGTTTTATTCAGTTTTCCAGGCAGCATCTTCCAGTCCATTCCATTAAAAGCCTTTTATACATCTATGAATGTAACACACATTTTTCTGTTCATCACAAATCCCCTTTCTAAGGCCATTCGTAATGCCATTATAGTTTACATGGTTTCTTTTCCTTCACAAAAACAAATCTTTTTGTATTAAGTGTTGATTAATTTTTGGTTAACAATTTTTGAAGCATGGCTTAATAATGCCAAAGTGATACAGTGTGAGTAATCGTTGGCATTTCCTTTCTTTGGTATGGTAATTATTTTAATTTTTATTAATTCCATTGGTTTTTCATCCTCATCACAGATACAGTGGGTCACAGTAGACAATTTGTAAATTTGTTCTTTCGCCTGATGTCCAGCGTCTTTTAATAATTCAGCAGAGATGTTGTCTCTTCCAGTCGCTTTGTTGTTACTCGAGCTGGTTAAAGCTTTGTTAAAATCTAGTATGGTAATCTATGGTTCTATGAGTGCAGTTTCCATTGTGCTTATGTAATCTGAATCATCTCTGATAACTTTCTTTTTCATCACATTGTTCTTATTATATTATTTGCATCTATTTGCCAGTTTTTGGTTTCAAATACAATCTTGGCTTCTTTATTTTCAAATATGTTGCTACAAATTCTATATTTAAGGCGCAGTCCAATTTTTTAGTAGATTTTGTCTGTATTTCTTTTTTTATGTCTTCTTCTGTCTACCAGCTTTTTTGTTTCATCAATTTATCTTGTTCTATGAAGCACATTTTTCTTTATCGGTCAAAGTCTATATTTCTCAACCATTTTCTTTATTTTATAAGATCTGGTATTTCTGTGTCATCCAAGGATTTCTTGACTTTGATTTCTTCTTTCCTAACACATACTGTGTTCCTTCAGTGATAAATGTTCTTATTTTCTCATAGCTTCGTTTTCGGATATATATTCTGTCTCCACTCTAAATTTCTCTTGTGTCTTCATTTCTTAGCCTCTCAATACGTTATAATGTCTTGGTCTCCAGGAGTTATGGTGGAACATTAGGACACAGTGGTTTTCGTAAGCGCATGCATACGGACCGATGTCTTCATGCATCAAGTTGTCATCCATCGTACGAACGCAAAAGGGCCCTAAGTACATCGGTAAAAAGAGCTTATGCCGTCTCAGATGCATACAGTTTGGCACAATAACTGGATAATCTAAAACACTGCTCCAGCAGAATGCTTATACCGACAGTCAGATTCGTCGTGCTCTACACACTGGACCTTCGCGGGAACCAGCAGAAGTTAGAAACAAGTCGGTGGCGTTCCTACCTTTTGTGGGAAGCATACCTTCATAAATTGGAAGAATTGAAACGTCCCCTTTGAAAAATTGTACAAAACTGTGCTTAAACTGACACATATTATTTTTATAGCACAACGCAATCTGACTTTCAAAAATCCCTACAAAAGAATGGCCCTGACTAACATTAACCTATACGTTTCACAAATCACTTACCTCACAAAATCTTCGTTACTGGAACTATTGCAATACAGCGAGCCACTACTGCCAGCTAAATAAAAGATTCAAACTACAGAAGGCACTAACTACTGTAGGGGACAGTTAGCAAATGAAAGATTTATTAGAGAACAAATAATGTATTTACCTTAATAGTCATCAAAAGTCATAATGTATATCCAGTCTTACAGATTTCAAAACTCCGCCATCTCTCTCGTCACATCCACCACTGCTGGCGGCTCACCTCCAACTGCGCAACGCTACGCGCTGTTAACATCCAGCTGCCGCTGCCCAACACTACAATGGCAGACAAAAATGCAAACCAGCCACAGACTACACACGGCACAGCCAGTGATTTTCATACAGAGCGCTACGTGGCGGCGGCGTTACCAATAAAAAAAGCCTAAACAGCCTACTTACAGAATTTGAAAGAGATTTGATACTAAAAGTATATTCCGCCCATCAGCTAAGACTATAGGACCGTTTGGCTCCGTGACGGATGATTTTGGTCTGAGGAAGCCCGCAGTGTACAAAGTTGCGGAAAAGCCTATATTGGACAAACGATTCGTACGGTCCAGCATCGATGCGAGTAGCACTATCGCCACACGCCTTTATTTCAGCCGAAAAAATTTGCGGTTGCGCAACATTGTCTTACTGAAGGACATAAAATGTCGTATGATGAGGCACAAGTGGTTGCCCCTGTGTCTCACTGTTGCGACTGTGTAGTGTTATAAACAGAGGGTATGCTTTAAGTAAGAGCCGTAACATTTCTTTCAAACATTAAAAAACAACGGTGTCTGCTTAGGTCAGCAAAAGGTGTCAACAGTGTTTGATATCGATTGATCGTTTCCGTGAGTTTTCACCGCCAGTGCGCTGACGTACTTTGGGCTAGAGAGCAGTTACGTTCGCTCACGCGCGGTGAACTTATCGGCGGCGTATAAAGGTACCGCTGCTGCGGTTTGATTTCAGTTCCGAGCAGTGAACCGCCGAAATATTGTGACAAGGTGTCGTTATCTTCCGATTGCAGACCGGATGTGAATGACATCAATTAAAAGTTTATGGAGCTACCACAAATGTATAATTGAAAATGTCATATCGACATGGGCACTTTATATGTTGAAAAACGCCGCGGCAGGGTACTGAAAAGTCTTGCATTGTAGAGATTATTTCTGCGATTTTATGCCCATGTGTTTACGAGACAAGGGCTAGATAAATTAGCAAGTGTGTCTGAATAAACTACCATTCAATGTATACGTATTATGCTATGTTCATAAGCAGATAAAATTTGCCGGGTGGTGTGGCCGAGCGGTTCTAGGCGCTTCAGTCTGGAACCGCGCGACCGCTACGATCGAAAGTTCAAATCCTGCCTCGGGCATGGATGTATGTGACGTCCTTAGGTTAGCTAGGTTTAAGTAGTTCTATGTTCTAGGGGACTGCTGACCTCATATGTTAAGTCGCATAGGGCTCAGAACCATTTGAACCATTATATAAAATTTATACTGTTCTCCAGTTTATGCGGGTTCTCAAACCATTGTGTATATCTAAGTATTTCTACTTAATACCGTTTCCTGCACGATGTCCTGTAACGTAATTAATTAGAACAAAAAAGGATAAGTGCACCAGAAAACCTTCTCTATAAAAATCAGAAGTGTAAATAAAGAATCATTGAAAATATTCTTACGCAAGCAGGTAGTGCAAATCGCTTACCGTTTCACTGTAACAATTTCGTAGTTCCAAATGCGTTGTTTCTTCGTGACACTTTGCGCTTCTACTTTGACATTGTGACGTAAGTTCTTAGAACAGACATTCAGCAAGATGAATAGGTGCAACAGAAAACGTAAAAAAGTATTGTTGGCTGTCACTGCTTATCTCACCCGAGTCACCCGAGAAAACGTAAAGAAAGGGGAATCTGAGCTGTGATTCTACAGCGAAAAAGCACTGTACCATTGCTCTGTACAACTTTTAGCCAACTTCAGTTCTTGGTATGAAATTGTTCAGATGTTTGTAAAAAGCATATAGAAAGCTTCACACTACATGTGAAGGTGACCTACTTGTAACCGCGAAGTGATAACCTTCAAAACACGCTATAGGGGCTAAAACGCGTCGTCTCAAAATCACGTGACATGAGTCAGAGGGGATATTGCGCTCAGAATTCTCTTTCTGCGCATCCGAATGTTCACTCCATAAACAATTATACTCTGTGTGATGTGTAAGTCAAGAGTATAAGTACTTTGGAATAGGACGTAGTAGTACTTCCTATTTCCAAGATTCATCAACATAATCTGACATAAGTTCCTACGCATCAGAGATTACGTGACCAGATTTACACTTCATGTTACAACAGGTAAGTCTCCGTTTGTGTCAGTCTACATTATTTGAAGATTTAAGAACAGTTTTACCTGCCTGCATAGAGCTCTTCAGAATCGTACTTATAGCGAAAATGGTCAGCAACTTAACTAGCATGGCTTAATGTTTAATGGACGCCTTCAAGTATAATGTCCTGTAACCTTAGAGTGATATGAGAATCTTAGAGGTGTTGACCTGTCCACAGCATCGTGAAAGTTGTGTATTCAATTGCAAGGATGCAAGAAGGAGCATGTTGTATATTGAGAGACGGTATGGCGGAATAGATTAAGCCTGGATTTGGGGGGGGGGGGAGAGATATTTGTTGAAAGAGGGTAGACGTTTTTTTGGGATACCGACAGTATTTGCCACCAACGTAAACTAAAACAGATTTCTGTATTTCCTTTACACATAGTTCGTACTGTAGAAATCACACTTCCTCCGTGAAAATAGCAGTTATTGTGACACGGGTCTGAATAACGCAGCGTCACATTACTTTCGACGTTCCAAGTTTTTTACTCAAACCACGGTACAAATCAGCTTGAAGCACTGAACAGACAGACACTTCTATAGATTACTAACAAGCAACACAAATCCTTGTGATGTGACTGTTTGTTTTATCGTAAAAATAGACAGTGTTTACACACAGAAGAGAAAGCACGCGGCTCTTTCTCGTCAACGGAAAGATAAAACGAGAATAAATTTTAAGAGCGGCTCAGCTCGCCACTGTTTACCGACAGGTTAATTCTTCGAGGAAGGTCTTTGTATCTCAGAATATCTCGAGGCATCCACATGCGTGTCTTAGGACGATGATAACCGGATTCTCCGCCTTCCCTAAACACTGCTGGTAAACTTTCCCTGCCGTTTATTTCGTGACACGTCTGATCATATTCGAAAACTTGCATATTCATGAAAATATAACTGCTGCATATAATTTCAAGTCTATCAACTTATTAAGTGCTTATTTGCACGTAAAATATATATCGAAGCTTTTCTGGCTATTACGTCCCACGTCTTCGATGTCAGTGAATGCACCGTGAAACGTAAGGCTCACGGCGAACCCTCTTACTTAGACAAATGCTTCAACTCTTTGTCAGGAAACTGTTCACCTTCAAGTGTACTCTCGTCGTATGATATGGCAAATCAGTGAAGCTAGAGATTGTCGCACAGTAGAGGATGAGATTATTTCAAATTCGACTGTACAGGGCAGTTGCCATGATCGTTGTAGTAGGCTTATAAATTTAGAATTGATTAATTGTAATTGAAATATTTTGAAAACTTAACACTACGAAATTCATGCCCCAGCCAAAGCAGACAACCCCGTCGTTAGTACACATCAGCTTTCAAAGGGTGAAAGAAAAGTCAAATATTAAATGTTGCTTTCACAATGCCATTAGTCTCAACAAAATCTTTAGATACTAGAGGAGAGTTCAGATGGTTGTCGTACAAAACTTAGTATCAGAACAGAACTTAGTATCAGAACAAGAATCAAAAAGAAAAGTCAAATATTAAATGTTGCTTTCACAATGCCATTAGTCTCAACAAACTCTTTAGATACTAGAGGACAGTTCAGATGGTTGTCGTACAAAACTTAGTATCAGAACACATTTGGTAATCTTAAACATGCGAACATCTGACCTTGCAGCCTATATTTATTGTGTCAATCCTGTTTGTACGAGGCTACATAGTCTCGATAAATTATTCGAAGGAAAATTGTGTCCATTATAGGATGTAAATTCCTCCGCTTTTTTCTCTTTTTTTTATTATCAAGCGCCTCAATAGTATCTTCATGCAACATGTAGCATGAAATGTAACATATAATCCATCAGGCTACATGTGGAACCACAGAAACCACAGATAAACGTTAGCTACATTTGTATTGGACACCAACTACAGAGACTGTAAAACATCTTGGAGAACCACGTACAATAAAACTTAAGGACGAGCTTGATATCAGTCTACTGGAGAACCTTATTTCATAATACGTCAACCTCAATTTATGCAATCGTTACGCCCACACGCAAACTTAACACTGTCAATTATTAAAGCTTTAAAGATCCACTTGCTACCTGAATATCGTTCCTCCATACTGAAATCACTGAATGCTTTATTACAAAGAATTCCATGTTGTCAGTTACATATCGCATAAACGAGTAGATGCAAGAATCACCAGCTCTTTAAGTACAGGCATACATGAAGCTCGTAAATTAAAACCACGTAGAATTTTGATGTACCATTTTTGAGCTAAACATATTCATTGTATATGAATACTGCCTGTTAACAGTAAAGTGGTGTACACAGGTAACCAGGGTGAGCAAAAATAGGGAGCAATACCAAGGAATCGAGTTCATTGTGTTAAAGGAAGTAAGATGAAAAGGCAAGCCCGAACCAAGGACTTGTGATTGGCAAAAGGAGATTGGGTGGGAAAAACCAGACCCAATAATAAACTCAGACCTATTGAAAAACTAATCACTAAAAATACTAATGCTAACAATTTATAGTAGGTACCATGTAGCTACAATGTACTGAACAAAGATAGTGTAGTTTGTATGACATCGTACAGTGATACAGGTAACGTAAATATAAATGCGAATACTTTTGCATTTTAGTAGTTTTTTGTGTTGGTTGGTAACCTGATGTGGAAATCAAGAAGCCATTGGAAGCTTTTATATGCCAGAGCGATCTGGCACTTTGCATTTCAAGAAGAAAGGCGGCGAACTGAAAATCTTTTTGAGTTTACACAAGTAATGGCTCTGAAAGAACTCTATATGAATCACTAATCCGTTACGTACTGTGGCTTTCCTCAAACTGATGCCAAATTGATAAATATGTCTATGAGGCGGGGCAGAATGCGAATTCGATTCGTGAAGATAATATCAAAATGAGGTCAGAAGTGCTTAATTTTTGATCTACAAGAAATGAGGTTATGGGACCTTATGTTAAGACAAACACTCATGCAGGGACGAACTATGTAAATTTCTAGAGCAACGTATGATTATTTTCATGAAACCTCACAAATGGGTTTGAACTCTGACGAACATTTAAAATAACTCCAGGAATGATCACAAATAATGAAATTTTGCTTATTGCGCTTATACAGTTAAATGGTCAATTTGTGGGTGTATAGGGTTCGAAATTTAGTACAAAAATCTTCCCCCCCCCCCCCCCCCCCCCTTGGCAGCAACCTTAGCTTGACTGGACATAGAGTCTAACTAAGTTTGTATGACAGATAGGACACGTAATTCCATACTGCTTCAGCTCTATACCAGCGTTCATCAATCGTAGTGGCTGACAAGTGGTGAAGCAGCCTATGCCAGCATGTTAGTAGTAGTTGTGAGATTTGGAGCATGTGGTGGGCAGTGCAACAGCGGAACTACTGCAGTGCGTATTACCAGCTGTGAGAATCAGATATGATCGTTTTATGTACCTAATGGGTCCCCTTATCATCACACCTAGAGTTGTAAAACAACCATAGTTTACTGTAGACTGTCATAAGTAAGCATACACTACGGACGTTTTCCTAGTAGCTTTGGTCGGTTAAGATAAAACCCGCATTACCTATATGTTACCTATGCTGCATACCTTTAGAGCGTTACATCATATCCATCGCTTTGATTCCCTATGTGGTTAGTATCTTACTGGATTACCCGACAAACCGAAAGTGGTGAACAGTCTGGAAACTAAATGAGAATGTATAAAGGACTGCGTAACCAACGGATATTTTTGATCAGCACAGTTATCATCCATCCGTTACTTAAAAATAAATGGTATTTATAGCAAACTTGAAACTGTCGTTGTTTAATTCACTTTTTATCCGAAAATTGTTGATTTGTAACCGAAACAGCGGGATGTTGTTGTGAAAATATGCGGATTTATCATGCAGCGCTAGGAAACGCAATTTCATAAAAATAAATAAGTAAATAAATAAACAAAATTTAAAGTAAAAAGCAAAACAAAAATATATCAGACATCGCTTCTTCAAGGTTATGTAAAACATGTTTTTGTTATTCATAAACTATTTTCTCGTTTATTAATAATAATACTAAATTCTTGCCTTTGATCATGATGATGTACACACTACTGGGTACAAAATAACAACAATAATTAAAGAGATATTTTTATGTAAACTGTTCCTGCATTGAAATTAATTTCTCAAGTTACTTAAAAATACAGAATTTACGCAAGTAACTAAAATTTCATTACGTGTACATGGTGTCCATCCTATCGGACATGTCGAAAAGAACGGAGACCATTTTGGTCCTGCAGCCACAATGAATCAAAATACAATGGAACTAGAGAAATTAGCTGCATTGACTTATATCAGAGTGGCAAGTTGAAAATTCGTGCCGGACTGGGATTCGAGCCCAAAGCTCCTGCTTACTAGGACGTTGTGCTGACCACTGCACCATCCATACACCATGGTCACCACAACCGCACGGAAGACCTTCGAATGCCTCCCGTCAGACCCAAATTTTCAACTCGTACCACACAATACTGATGTAGTTCCCCTGCCTATCGACACCTCGCTGATTCCCGTAAGAGTTAGAGCGTAGTCTGCATACGCACTGAATGGGTCATCGGCCGTCAGTTCAGATGCAGATGAACACCAAGCTCGAACTCTTGCGGGAACTGGTGAGATTCTGCGTGTAATGGGGCTAATGAGCAGGAGCTCTACATCAGTAGTGTGTGGTTTAATTTGACAATTTGGGTCTGATGGGAAGTATACTGGAGTAGTTCGTGCAGTTGTGTTGACCCATGTATCTGGATGGCATAGCAGTCACTGCAACTGCTTAGTAAGTAGGAGACTCGGGTCTGAATCCAGGTTCTGCACAAATTTTCTTTTTGCCCTTTTGATATAAATCAATGCTCACTGGCAGCTAATGTATTTAATTTCTTTGTGCCCTAATTTTTATTACCTACAAAACAGAAATCTCATTTTATGAGGACATAAAATACACAATGGACTGACACCGAGTGATGTGTGCTGTAATTATGCGCAAAAGAAAGAAGCAAAAGGACAAACAAGGAGAAGTCGTCGAATCCCAGTTTCTCTCATATGTATAAATTATGTTTATTTTCTACCAATACCACCGGTAATTCAACCATTTGCTACGTCTTACTTTATGTATGTCAATATCTACATCTACATTGCTTATCTGAAAATCAAACTTCCCCCCTTTAACACTCTCTGTCTGAGCTCTGATTTCCCATACTTTATTATGATGATCATTTTCCCTGTGTAGGTCTGCATCAACAAAATATTTTTGTATTCGGAGGAGAAAGTTGGTAATTTCGTGAGAAGATCCTGCCGCAACGAGATGACGTCCACCCCAAATCCTGTATCATGTCCGTGAAATTCTCTCCCCTATTTCTCGATAATACAGGGTGTCCCACGTAAACCTCCACGTAAGACCCAGGAAAAAAAACACACACACAGTAGATACGACAGTGAAAAAAGCACCACATTGTGGAGCATCTCAATTTATTTATCATCAATACACCTCTACATGTGAACCATTTGTACCATGAAGAATATCGAGTTTATATTCAATTTCTTGCCAAGTTTTTCGTAATATTTTCTGTTATTTTTGTAATCACATTATTGCAACGATGTCGCAACGTAGTAATGTCGTCCACTCTGGACACATACACGCGGTCCTTCACGAATCCCCACAAGAGGAAATGAAGCAGCGTAATGTCGAGTGAACGTGGTGGCCAGGCAATGGGTCCTTCGCGTTTTATCCAACGACTGGGAAATTTCCTATCCAGGAACTTCCGAACATCCGTTGACCAATGCGGCGGAGCTGAAAAATGCTGTTGGGTTGCAAGTCTTGTATCTGAGGGTAAACAAACTCTCCAGCATATCCAGATACACTGACCCATTGACTGTTCCGCAAAGAAGAACGGTCCTACAATCCTGTCGTGCATTAGCCTGCACCAGACGTTTAGTTAAGCGCTATCACGAACATGTTCAATGACAATGTGCGGATTTTGTGAACCCCAAATTCGAACATTATGCCTATTAACCCTTTCTGTTAGACCAAAGGTTGCCTCATCTAAGAATAAAAATCTTTCCAGAAAGCTGGTATCCATATCAATACGCTGCAGCATATTCGCAGCAAATTGTTGTCGGCGTGGTTTGTCGTTTGGGGTGAGATGTTGCAGAATTTGCACTTTTTAAGCACACATACGAAGAACTACACGCTGCAATGTTGATCGAGGTACATCACGTTGCTTATATGCTTGACGAATTGACTTACGTTGGCTTCTGAGAAACGTTTGTCTGATGTCTACCACTGTCTCTTCTGAAACTAAGTAACGTACACTGCCAGAATGTTTGTGAACATTTCCTGTTGCCAGAAACTTCCTATACCATTCCTTAAATGTTTTCACATCGGGTGGATCACATTCATACACACGACGATAACTTCTTTGTACAGTAATCGGCGATTTTGTTTCTGAAAACCACACTAATGCTTGCGCGCGCTGCTGTGGAGTCGCCATTTTCACTTCATGCTACCATGCTCCACTCTGACCACCATACTTGGCACTTCTGAAGTTCTGACGCGGTAATATAAAATCTTTGACACGCACATGTGGTGCATTTTTCATTTTAGTATCTACTGTAGTTTTATTCTCCTGGGTCCTTGAAATCAGGAAGGTTTGAGTGGGACACCCTGTACAAAACGTGCTGCCCTTCTTTGAACTTTCTCAAAGTACTCCGATAATCCTATCTGTTAAGGATCCCACGCCGTGAAGCAGTATTCCACAAGAAGACAGACAAGCATAGTGAATGCATTCTCTTTAGTAGTTCAGTTGCATTTTCTAAGCGTTCTGCCAACAAAACGCAGCATTTAGTTCTCCTACCCCCACAGCATTTTTTATGTGTTTTTTCTAATTTAAGTTGTTCGTCATTGTAATTCCTAGGTAGCGTACCAAAACTTCCCAAACATCGTTTTGGTAGACCCTAGCTCTAATCACGCCTGCTGCTGCTCCTGAATGACTATAACAAACGCAGACTCGCAACGTTTGTTCTCCTCTGTGTCTTCAGACACATATACTTCCATTATGAAGTTGTACGATGATATGGGACTTATCTGAAAAGACGGGAGCCATTCACAAATCGACGAGCACTTGCCCTGCTACCTCGTCAAGGAGGCCAGCTACTATGGTCACAGTGCTGATTGTTCGTGGTACTCTAGACGTCGTCGTACTGTCCCTGTGGGTACACGACTTGTTGCAGATATACGCAATTTCTAATTAGAAGTACAATCTTGCAGGGTCAGATAAACAAAATATGTTCTCGGGTGCTAGTGGCATGCTGTTATTGTTGTTCTTGTTGTGGTCTTCAGTCCTGAGACTGGTTTGATGCAGCTCTCCATGCTACTCTATCCTGTGTAAGCTTCTTCATCTTCCAGTACCTACTGCAACCTACATCCTTCTTAATCTGCTTAGTGTATTCATCTCTTGGTCTCCCTTCACGATTTTTGCACCCACGCTGTTAGTGGCATGAGGCTGCTGAAATCCAGCACGGCGTTCAGTATGGCCCTCCAGAACACAATGATTCCGTCATATCTGGAGAGTTTGAAGACCATGATCAAAACGTGTAAGAATATTGTAGAACAATAAACGGCAGCTCCTATACACCACGATGTCGCTGCTGTCCAATACCGACGTATATCTGTAGATGTTTCTTCTTCCGTGGTGTGACGCTCCATTGGGAATTCGGGTTTTAGATCTAGTGTTTTGCAATCCACGTATGAAAACCATCCCAGTTCGCAAAGAAGTTCAATAACTTATATTCTCTGCTTCCGTGAAATCTCGGTACGTCCTCTTGTTCAACTAACAGGTTCATTTCCTTCTCAACATGACATGAGGGAGAAAAAAGTTGGTAGGAGAACAGCAGTGATTAATTTCTTCAGTCTGAATTGATTTCACGCAAATCATAGCCAATGCGTCAAAAAAATGTAAATCTCAAAAATTCATCCCTGCCGTATAATATACTTAAACCCTTCCAAAAGCCATCACTTTCTATTTAAAATATTCTATAACTACTTCCATTATCTTTTCTGTTTATAAAAATAACATATATCACTTGATACAGAACGAGCTTCATCTTATAAATACACTACTGGCCATTAAAATTGCTACACCACGAAGATGACGTGCTACAGACGCGAAATTTAACAGACAGGAAGAAGATGGTGTGATATGCAAATGACTAGCTTTTCAGAGAATTCACACAAGGCTGGCGCCGGTGGCGAGACATACAACGTGCTGACATGAGGAAAGTTTCCAGCTGATTTCTCATAAACAAACTGCAGTTGACCGGCGTTTCCTGGTGAAACATTGTTGTGATGCCTCGTGTAAGGAAGAGAAATGCGTACCATCACATTTCCAACTTTGATAAAGGTCGGATTGTAGCCTATCGCGATTGCGGTTTATCGCATCGCGACATTGCTGCTCGCGTTCGTCGAGATCCAATGGCTGTTAGCAGAATATGGAATCGGTGGGTTCAGGAGGGTAATACGGAATGCCGCCTCGATCCTTGAGTCAACAGATGGCGACGTTTCCAATAATACAACTATCTGCACGAACAGTTCGCCGACGTTTGCAGCAGCATGGAGACCATGGCTGCGGTTACCTTGACGCTGCATCACAGACTGGAGCGCCTGCGATGGTGTACTCATCGACACCCTTGGTGCACGAATGTCAAAACGTCATTTTTTCGGATGAATCCAGGTTCTGTTTACAGCGTCATGATGGTCGCATCCGGGTTTGGCGATATTGCGGTGAACGCACATTGGAAGCGTGCACTCGTCATCGCCATACTGGCGTATCACACGGCGTTATGGTATGGTGTGGCATTGGTTACACGTCTCGGTCACCTCTTGTTCGCATTGACGGCACTTCGAACAGTGGACGTTACATTTCAGATCTGTTACGACCTGTGGCTCTACCCTTCATTCGATTCCTGCGAAACCCTACGTTTCAGCAGGATAATGCACGACCGCGTGTTGCAGTCCCTGTACGGGCCATTCTGGATACAGAAGATGTTCGGCTGCTGCTCTGGCCAGCACATTCTCCAGATCTCTCACAAACTGAAAACGTCTGGTCAATGGTGGCCGAGCAACTGGCTCGGCACAATACGCCAGTCACTACTCTTGATGAACTGTGGTATCGTGTTGAAGCTGCATGGGCAGCTGTAGCTGTACACGCCATCCAAGCTCTGTTTGACTCAATGCCCAGGCGTATCAGAGCCGTTATTACTGCCAAAAGTGGTTGTTCTGGGTACTGATTTCTCAGGATCTATGTACTCAAATTGCGTGAAAATGTAATCACATGTCAGTTCTAGAGATAATATATTCGTCCAATGAATACCCGTTTACCATCTTCATTTCTAATTGGTGTAGCAATTTAGTGGCCAGTAGTGTAATTTCTCTGTTCTCAGATATTATTTAAATGTACATAAATAAGCATCTGCAACTGGTAATTAACATTAACTTTCATTCACCACGTTTACATGCGACACATCATCCGGAAAACGAAAACCGAATTTCGGTAACCGTTTTCCACTGTCGCGTTTACAAGTTAAGGCCTGAAGCGGATTTTCCAGCCCAGTTAAATATGACACCTTGACAACATCTGTTGCGGTTTATGATTTAGTCAGCACAATCACTATTTCTCTTCAGTTAGTCTAATATTTATAGTTATCCTTCACTGCACAAAAAGTCGCGCCTCTCATATTAGTCGAAAATTTTCAAAACCAATACAATACCTGACAGCCCAAGCACGTTTCAAAACTGGTTGCTTTTACATGAGAGTGAAAATCGATTGCGAAATTGGAAATCGAACACCCAGAAGTGGATTTCCAGAATCGACTTTGAAATGTTTACATGTCCACCCAAAGGCGGTATTGGGAAATCAGTTTACAAAATCTAATTTTGGGTGCCCCTCGTGAACAGAGTGATTCGCTGTGACGTAAAGGTGACTGTAGCTCCACCACATCTCAGTAATAACTGAATCAGATTCATATATTAGGAAATACGAATTCATACAGCTTCGTTAATGCATCTATAACTTCTCATGCTTTACAGGGTAACGCTCCTTACACAATAATTCCCGCAAGGCTGACGTCATTTTGACGTCAGGCACAATAGCGACGACCGCGTGATCGGCTATCGACTTTCGTTGGCATCTCACAAGATTTCATGGGCGCGTACCAGAGATTTACAAAATCACGCCACTCTTTGAATGATTTATCATAACTATTGCAATGGTAAAATGTCGCTTGCTGATTTATCGACGGTTAACGCCTTCATGCCTGAAGCTCGTAGTATCGCCGTAGCGTTCTCCCTTCCCAAGCACGGGATCCCGGGTTCGATTCCCGACGGGGTCAGGGATTTTTACCTGCCTCGAAGTGACTGGGTGTTGTTGTGTCGTGTTCATCATTCATCCCCTTTTACGGTCGGAGGAACGCAACGGCAAACCACCTCCATTAGGACCTTGCGAGTGCGGCGGTGTGGGACTTTTTTTTTTTTTTTTTGCACTATGGGAGTCAACTTCTAAGGTCGTCAGTCCCACAGGACTTAGAACTACTTAAACCTAACTAACCTAAGGACATCACACACATCCATGCCTGAGGCAGGATTCGAAGCTGCGACCGTAGCTGTCGCGTAGTTCCAGACTGTAGCGCATAGAACCGCTCGGCCACCCCGGCCGGCACGCTTTCTTCATAGTGTTGCAGTCTTAGTGGTGGGAAGGATATATCGTGCAGTGTGGCGAGACTGATAATTTGGCTGTTTGTGTTCGTGCGAATCTTGCTGAACATTCTCGTGTGAGGAAGCAAACTGAAGTGTACCACTTGCTTGGTATTCGCGCTCACCTTAATTGAGGCCATAAATGTCCTTCTACAACGTTACATCTTATTAACTGTTAATGCAACACTATGACACATTTCTCCTTGCGTCCGTTATGGAAGCAGGTGCATCCGAGACGACGGCATTTTTTTGCAGTACTTCTTTAAAGTCAGTACCGCCATTAGACTGTTGTTTATTTACAGTGTTACATTTACACTTACACAATCATGATTTTGGCTTCAAAGTTTCCATTATCAAGTGTTTTAAGTGTTACAAATAGCCATCTTAGTCAATTACCATCTTAGGCAATTTATAACATAAAAAACTTGATAATAGCACTTTGAAGCCGAAATCATGATTCTGTAAGTGTTTTAAATGTTATAAATTGCCAACTTAGGCTATTTATAGCACTTCAAACACTTGATAACGGCACTTTGTAGCCGAAATCATGATTGTGTAAGTGTAAATGTAACAATGTAGAAAACCAAGTCTAATGGCGGTACTGACTTGTAAGAAATATATTATGACTGTAGCCCCGCATTAGGAAAAAAATTATTTTTGCAGTACGTTGCAAGCCAGTCATAAAGCGAAGCAGAAGACAAAAATTTAATTTGTGAATAAAAGTGTATGGATGACTTAATTTCTGTCTTTATTTATACTACAGTTTAGGCTATTGCCGTCATCAGTTCAAAATTAGAACTTTTAAAGCAATATACAGTCACAATCAACGTGACTATCAGTAAAACGTAAACCCAATGGCCATAGTTTTCATTGATACTGAACCTAAACCTTGTTTCACTAGTTCCACATTTTGAAGCGCAGATGGCAGGAGCCTAACGGCGTTATAAATAAAGACATATATTGAGCTGGTCGTGGAGTCATACAGGAAAGTTATTTACTAATAAGTTGACGATTGAAACTTCCTGGGACATTAAAACTGTGTGCTGGACAGAGACTAGAATTCGGTACCTTTGCCTTTCAGGGGCAAGTGCTCTACCATCTGAGCTACCCTAGCGCGAGTCACGCCCCGTCCTCACAGCTTCACTTCTGCCAGTACCTCGTCTCCTACGTTCCAAACTTTACAGAACCTCACCTTCTGTGACTAAACCATATCTCCGCAGTATCCTTTCTTTCGGTAGTGCTAATTCTGCAAAGTTCGCAGGAGAGCGTCTGTAAAGTTTGGAAGGTAGGAGACGAGGTACTGGGAGAAGTGAGGCTGTGAGGAAGGGGCGTGAGAAGTGCTTGGGTATCTCAGTTGGTAGAGCACTTGCCCGCGAAAGGCAAATGTCCTGAGTTCGAGTCTCGGTCTGGCACACAGTTTTAATCTGCCAGGAAGGTTTATATCAGCGTACACTCCGCTGCAGAGTGGAAATCTCATTCAAGATGACGAATCTAGTGAAGAGTTACTTCTACTTACAATTCGTAACTTAGTACTTCATATGAGCTTTACTACTTTACACGATAAATTGTCCTGAAATATTAGCCGTGAAGGGTAGCCGCACGGGCTAAGGCGCCCTGCCACGGTTCGCGCGGCTGCCCCCGTCGGAGATTCGAGTGCTCCCTGGGCCATTGGTGTGTGTGTTGTCCTTAGCGTATGTTAAAGTTAAATTGAGTAGTGTGTAATCCTAGGGACCGATGACCTCAGCATCTGGCTGCCACATGAATTTAGCACCACCACCACGTAAAAAAAATGGCTCTGACCACTATGGGACTTAACATCTAAGGTCATCAGTCCCCTAGAACTTAGAGCTACTTAAACCTAACTAACCTAAGGACATCACACACATCCATGCCCGAGGCAGGATTCGAACCTGCGACCGTAGCCGTCGCGCGGTTCCAGACTGAAGCGCCCAAACCGCTCGGCAAACCCGGCCGGCGAGCACCTAAATTGTTACTCATTATTTTAAATGCGTCTTGTAATGTTCCAGAACTAAATTCACGAGGCATGCATTAAAACCCGCAATATTATCCCCTTTTGCAGAATCATTTTTATTAGCTATGTGTGCTGTACCACTGTGAAGCTATTTGTTTGCTGATCACAGGATTTATTTTCAATTTTTTGACACGATGTTAGCCTGTGAACTGGTGTGGGAAATTTCACATTTCTAACTTGCGATGCGGTAGGGATTTTCATTTATTGGGAAGTCACCTTTCGTTAGTGAAGGGAGACAGGGAGTTTATTCCGTTGTAGCCCCTTGCAAAAAAATCGTCTCGAATATTCTTTAAGTTCAGCAGCTAGTCCTTTCTTTTGTA